>NW_015641041.1:1007667-1039184 GCF_001515625.1 Sinocyclocheilus rhinocerous | reverse complement strand
CACACGCTTGAGGTATTCGGCCAATCACAACGCACTGGATAGCTGGCCAATCACAGCACGCCTCGCTTTTCAGACCGATGAGCTTTGTAAAAATAGACGCGTTTCAGAAAGGCGGGGAATAGAGGAGAAACAAAAATGTACAGTATGTGGAAAATAATGTGTTTTTTAACTTTAAACCACATAAACGTATTTCATTACACCAAATACACAAAATAATGTTCTTTTTAGCAGCATCATATGACCCCTTTAATATGCGGTCAACTATAAGTAAACCATGAAGTTGATTGTTTGTTTTTTTTAAAGTCTAAACATTGGCAAAAAAACATTATTTGAAATTCAGTTTGGTGATAGAATAAATGACACCAGGTTTAAGTAATTATTGTTTATTGGGTGTGTTTTTTTTTCTCCACGTTTTACAGTAAATTAATTTCTACCAAGAACTGGCATTAAACAATTTACATTGTAAATTGTTTACTGTTAATAAAAGTATTTTTGTACACAGCACTTAGTCAACGTGAAACACAGTTTACAACCCATTTTACATCCATTATCTAATGTATTTCTGAGTGATATTGAAAAAACAATTTTTCTTCAAAATAATGTGCACTGATGAATCATTCACAATAAAAACCAAGAACATATATTTAGAAAGCAAACAGGGTCAATTTTGATTTCACGTTGACCTTTCATGCTAGAAACTGAAAATTAAATTCATTTTGTGCACCATATTTACAGACTTGTTAACAGAAAGTAATAGGAAAAAGGAAAACATTTGTATAGACTTTAAAACACACAAATGAACTTATAATGAATCTTTGAAAGCTCCTACTGTCCTAAAGTGTCAAAAGTGTTCCTCATCGTCCGAATCCATGTCAGTCCTTAGGTTGTCCTCATCCTCAATGTCGTCATCTTCCTCACGGCCTCCATCCGCTTCACCAGCGTCGGGAATGATGACCACTTCCTCTTTGGTGCTGGGGTCGATATCTTGCTTAAACCAAACCGCTTTGTATCCCTCCTCATTGCGCCGCTCTTTGGTCAGGATCGGTTTGACTTCCTTCTCGCTGTCGATGGTTTCTGAACCTGCCAGGCTGCTGGAGTCGGGTGGAGGGCTGCTGGTGGTCTGGAGAACGGCGCTGGGGGTCGTCTTGTCCTGCGCTGACCCACGTCTCTGCTGTGGCTTCAGCCCGGACTCCAGTTTGTTCTCCAGGTCTGCAGCTAACTTAGTGTTCACACTTCCAGAATCACCATCGTGCTGGAAGCCCTCATTGCAGTACTGCACACCCTCTTTAGGACCGCCCGAGCCTCCACCAAACTGCAGAAAGAAAAAATTATCTCATAAATATGCTCTAGATTTAGAGAAAGTATTAACATTAATGGAATAATTCACCTAAACTTGTCATGATAAAGTAATGTAATAATGGTTTTATGAACATTGAATATGACCGATTGCGTGAGAATTTGATTCAATATGAATTTACATTTGTAGTTTTATGAAAAATTAAATGTCATAATTTAAAAAAAGTATGTAAGTAAATACTCTCAAATGTGGTCTAGATATATAAAGTGTTAACATTAACATTGAATGTGACGAATTATGTAAGAATCTGATTCAATATGAATTTACTTGAGAATGCTTTTACAAACTATTCATTTCACTCCAAAAATTAATGTGAGAATGGTTTTATAAACACTGAAATGTGACAGTTTACATGAGAATGCTTTTACAAACCATTCCATTCAATCTGAACGAGCGGTTTTATGAACATGTAACAATTTGGTTTTACAACTGATTTAATTCAGTGCAGCAATTTATATAGAATGCTTTTATGAAAAATGAACAAAATATTGTTTTTTTAAACACTGAAGGCGATCATTTATGAATACTTTTACAGACTGTTCAGTTCTGAACTTTTACACAGGAATGCTTTTATAAACATTGAATGTGACCAAATACATTTATTTAGAATTTACATTCGTGGTTTTATGAACGATTTAATTCTTTCATAAATTAAAATGAGAAAACTTAAAAAAAACCTATTCAATCCAACCCAAAAATGAACGAATGGTTTGATAAACATTGGAATGTGACAAAATTTGATACAATATGAATTTACGTGAGAATACATTTGTGAACTATTCAATTCGATCCAAAAATGCAGGCATAGTTTTACAAACGATTTAATTCGATGTGACAGTTAACGTGAGAATACTTCTACAAACTGTTTAATTAAAGCAAAAAATTAATGCAAGAATGGTTTCATAAACATTGGAATGTGACAATTTACGAGTTTTACGAACATTTGAATGACAATTTATGTTGGTTTTACCAGTGATCTGACAATTTAATTTATAAACTATTTGATTCAAACAGAAAAAAAACTACTTAAGAATAGTTTTATAAACAATGAATGTGATTTATCTACTATTACAATTTGAATGTGACATTTTATCTTAAAATTGTTTTACAACTGATTGATTAAATGTGGCAATTTACGTTGAACGCTTTTATTAACTATTAAATTGGAAAAATTAACCTAAGAATAGATTTATAAACAGTGAAGGTGACCATTTAAGTGCGAATACTTTTACGAACTGTTCGGTTTAATCTGAAATTTTACACAAGAATAGTTTTATGAACATTGAATTAAATCGGAAACTTATGTAAGAAATGTTTTACGAAGCACATTTCGGTGTGAATTTACATGAGAATGCTTTTACCAACTAATGTAAGCAGCGTTTTAAGGATGTTTCAATTCAGTGCAAATACGTGAGATTGTACTGTTCAATCTGACAATTTGTGAAAATATGTTTTAATGAATTATTAAATTCAATACGCCAGTTACATAAAAGAATGGTTTTATTAACAATTCAACGTGACCGTTTACAAAAGAAGGGTTTTACCAATGTTTCAATTCGGTATGAAATTTACATGAATTGAGTTCATTCTCAAAAGAGCTTGTCTTGTATTTAACCTCAAACATTTATTTGTTTGACTGCATGGAAACTCACTGTGCTACGGAAGACGCTAGCCTCGGAAATCTTCTTCCAGTCTGCATTATGGCCCTTGATTCGGTGCACCATCAGTCCAATGCAAACCAAGCAGAGAACGATAACCACAGCCAAAGAGGCCCCTACAGCCGCCATATCGCCCGAACTGAACTCACCTGTTTTCACCTGCTGTCCCCCTGGAGCACACAAGAGGAGAGAAAAACATGTTTTTGGGATACTTAAGGTACACATAAAGTGGGTTAACCAGAATGATACACACAAACTGCTGGAATTTCACAAATGCAATCATTTTGAATTACATGCTTAATGTGTTTTCCCAAACATTAGTGCACACCCTTATAGAGTGCTGCAGGGATGACATATTTTTGCAGGCCAAAACCCAGAACAAGTTAGCTTTTTAGCACTTCTGGTTCCATCATCCCAAAGTCAATGGGTCTTTTAAATGTATTTTTGATTAAATGCCTGAAATAAGGTCTGTGGTTAACAAAAGCTCAAGATATTTTCATGTTTCATTCTACGACAAAAAGTACTTGAGTTATACCTCTTTGTGATTTTAATAGTGCACACCCTTATAGAGTGCTGCAGGGATGACATATTTTTGCAGGCCAAAACCCAGAACAAGTT
Organism: Sinocyclocheilus rhinocerous; assembly: GCF_001515625.1. Taxonomy (NCBI): domain Eukaryota; kingdom Metazoa; phylum Chordata; class Actinopteri; order Cypriniformes; family Cyprinidae; genus Sinocyclocheilus; species Sinocyclocheilus rhinocerous. Next base: position 1,035,551 of record NW_015641041.1, on the reverse strand, counting down.
AGCTTTTTAGCACTTCTGGTTCCATCATCCCAAAGTCAATGGGTTTTTTTAATGTATTTTTGATTAAATGCCTGAAATAAGGTCTGTGGTTTACAAAAGCTCAAGATATTTTCATGTTTCATTCTACGACAAAAAGTACTTGAGTTATACCTCTTTGTGATTTTAAGAAGTTTTACTTGGCTTTACAAAGGCAAACAAGTGGCTAAATGGGATTACAGAGGTTGTCAGGGACATTAAACGTCATCATCTACTCACTACTTTATAATAATGTGTTTATGATCGCACTCTTGCAAACTATCAAACTTTCAGGGAATATGGTTTTTAAAATAAAGGTTGTCGAAGTTTAATGGTGGTGATCCTGAAGTCATGCGACCGTAGTGTAGTTCGTTTATAGCCTATGTTAGCTTTTTACTTCTGCCGATTGTGTTCAGGCTTCAAAATTGATAAAAGTTGTGTTGATTGATGAAGATTATCATGATGAACAAAACATGTAGGAATCGTAAACTTTTGTTGGTCACAGATCTTATTTCCTGCAATAATCCAAAGTCCGAAAGTAAAATCCTGTTGGGTTTTTTGTTGAGGAAACCAGGGTCAACTAACGTCAACACTGCAGCTCTCTATAGCCATTATCCAAAAGTGTCCAATAGCATAAAGCATGCATCCTTGAGTAAATTCCATGTGATTAGCACAGTGCTAGATTCATGAATATTTTATAGTGTGCTGTGATGGTATGCCATTTCAAATAAACTGCATGCTACACAGCACACCAGATGATTTAGCAAGTCTAGTTAGCTTAGCATAGGTGTACCTGTGCTGGGGCGCGTAGTTGTGTGGTGCGATGTGGTGGTAGTGATGTCTATGTGTTAGCTGTGTGTTAGCGGTGTTATCTGTTGTTATAGTGGATGAAGTCATGATAGTTGTGGCAGGAGTGGTAGTGGGAACCCCTCGAAGAAAAAATGGTGTCACCACCCTGTTGAAAAAACCAGCATATGCTGGTTAGGTAGCATAAACCAGCAAAGGACCAGCTTAAACCAGCAAAGGACCAGCATAAACCAGCAAAGGACCAGCTTAAACCAGCATCCCAGCGTCAAAACATACCTAACCAGCATATACTGGTTTTTTCAACAGGGCAGTCAAGAGCTTTGCTGTTGACTGATTCAAGTGAATCATTTGAAATTCAATTTATTGACCAAAACAATCACATGATGAAAACTGATTGATGTGAAGATCACCAAAAGCTCAAACTGTTCGCTGAATGCCATATATCCAAAAAGCACCATGTTTAGCCCACACCCTACGATTATGCCTGTTTGGATTGTATCATGTCATAATTAGACGGTGTCTTGATAGCATACAGCATTGGTCTGGTCTTACCTGGTGTGACCTCAACCGCAAGTGAAGCGGTGCTTGATTCTTCATTGGTTGTGTCAACCACCCTCATCTGAGTCACATTGGATAATATGGTCATAAATATTTCAAATCACACACTAAAGATTAGCAAATGTCTAAACAGCACGAAACATTGTATGAAATATTAAGTTCTTACTTCTAAATTTACAGTGCCCGGGGCAACCGCCTTCGCCATGAGTATGAAGCCCTCTGGAGTGATTGAGAAGTCAGTGCCGGCTACAACCTCAAATCTGAGGTTAGGATTATAGCCCTACAAAGAAAGAAATCCAGCACTTAACACCAGAAATATTACAGTAATAGGAATCATTCATAAAACATGAGCAGCAAACACTTGTGTAAATCTTTAAAAAAAAAAAGTGTTATTTAAATTGTAACATTGAATTGAATGCAATGATTTAGTTAGTGGTTTTATGATTTATTTAATTCCATGTGACCATTTACATAATAATGGCTTTATGATCAATTCAGTTGAAGAATTTACAACACTTAAACATTTTTATAAATACTGAATTGTTTGAAAAATGGTTATACGAACATTAAAGGGGTCATATGATGCGATTTCAATTTTTCCTTTCTCTTTGGAGTGTTACAAGCTCTTGGTGCATAAAGAAGATCTGTTAAGTTGCAAAGACTAAAGTCTCAAATCCAAAGAGATATTCTTTATAAAAGTTAAGAGTCAACCACGCCTACCTTAAACGGCTCGTTCTAACACGCCCCCACATATCTACGTCACGATGTGAGAAGATTTGCATAACGCCGCCCAAATGTTCACGCAAAGAAAGAAGGCGTAACTTTTATTCTCGCAGTAGTATTTTTGCCGCCGCCATGTTGTGAAGGCACTGTGTGTTTCGTTGTGAAAGCGAAACTACTTTGTTTGGTCTTCCAAATGAGGACGATATCCGCTTCGTCATGCCTGGAGCTGATCTGTGCTGGTCGCTACCAATAAATCAACTTAGTTCTGTGGATCGCCGGATCGGCTTTCGGCCAATCACAACGCATTGGATAGCTGGCCAATCAGAGCACACCTCGCTTTTCAGACCGATTAGTTTTGTAAAAATCGACGCGTTTCAAAAAGGCGGGGCATAGAGGAGAAACAATAATGTACAGTATGTGGAAAATAATGTGTTTTTTGAACTTTAAACTGCATAAACACATTTCATTACACCAAATATACAAAATAATGTTCTTTTTAGCAGCATCATATGACCCCTTTAAATTTAATGCAACAGTTACTCAAAACAGTTTTTAAGAAGATTCAATCAAATGCTTAATTTGTAAGAAATAATTCAGTTTATGTTTATGTAAGAGTTTTAGTAAGTTTTACATTTATATACGTTTTATGAACATTGAATTCAGTGCAACAAATTTACCCTCGAATGTTTTTAGGAATGATTCAATGAAATGTGAAAGTTTCGCAAATAATTCAATTCAGTGCAACAATTTATGTAAGAATTGTTTTACAAAATATTAAATCCAAGAATTTAGGTAAAATTTATTGTACACTGAATTGAACGTGATGATTTCTATAAGAATGGTTTTACAAACAAATCAATTCAATGCAACAGTTTATGCAAGAATGAATTGAAATGCCCATAAAACCAATGCAAAAGTTTATATAAAAATGAATTCCGAATTGATTTACATTCATTTTCACGAATCTTTCTCTATGTGTTTTCTATGTTCTTTACAGATTAATTACGGATCTTGAACTGAACACATGCACAGACCAGAATGCTGTTTGTCCCCGAGTTCTTACATCAGAAAAGTCTTGATCTGTAGCCTGTACTCTGAGGGGTCTGTTGGACGTTTTGCTCTCCAGCACCAGGCTGTCCAAACCCGCATCCTCTGAGATAAAGCCTTCATAACTGGGCTTCACAAATGTCGGAGGGAACGCGCTGGATATCACCACCTTCAGGATGACTGTAGTGGTGGCAAACTGATCGGCGTTCTCTTTCTGGTATGCCTAAGAAGACAGAGGGACAAATCTGGTTCAGGAAGAAACTACACTCTACAAAATAATGGATCCAGAATATTACATAGAAGAACCATTTTTGGTTCCCCAAAGAACCTTTCAGTGAACAGTTCCTAAAAGAACCATTTTTTCTTAGAGTGAAGAACATTTTAATAATCAAAATGTTAAAAGTTCTTCAAGGAACCATCAATGCCAATAAAGAACCTTTATTTTTAAGAGTTTACAGAATACTGTGGCTCCAAAATGAAGCTTCTGATTGCACGTAACATTCAAAAACAATGGTTTCCTTTTTATAAATGCAATTTTTTTCTCTCTTACCATGACTGAAAGGACAATCGGTCCTGCCACCCCTGCTGGTTTCAGCATTGTGATGCTCCCGGTGTCAGTGTCGATTTGAAATACACTATCCTCATTTCCTGAACATGTAAAATGTACCAAATAAAACCAGTCGACTCTTTCCAAAGTTCTTCATTTCAACCCATGAGGACGATAAAATATCTCACCTCCAAGAAATGCATAACCAATGGGCTCGTTCCTGCCTAGGTCACCATCAATGGCCATGACTGGACCTGGCTTCAAGGACAAAGGACCTGGCTGTGGTGTACAACAACATTCAAATGCTCATTTGACATTGTAACTCAAGATCAACAAATTCATCCAATGAGACGTTTCCTGATGTTTCTACATTCATTAGCCAGCTTTATAATGTGTGAAATGTTGGTGTTTGTTGTGGCGGTTTGAAATAATCATAACTATATAACGTTTAAACTGGTTTAACTCAACGTCAGACCTCTATCTACAAGTGCTTTGGATAGAAAACCCACCGCTTGTTCATTTAAGTTGACAGTCCCTTCATAACCAGAGCTAATGCACACTTTGCTTGTGCCAAACTCGGTTTCTGTACAAGGCTGGAACCACGGTGGACGATTGTCAATGTCTATGATGTTGACTACAATGGTGGTTGAGGCATTGTGGGAGACTTCAGCTGTAGATCCAATCGGTGTGTCCTGAAAAGTCATCAAATGACAGTTGTTTATACAAAAAGAAGCATCTTTGGAAATTTAACATGGATCAAGTAAACTCACCTGCACATATAGTGTCATCGTGACTTTTTTAATTTTGTCATAATCCAGAAGTTTTTTCACCAGAATGCTGGGATTGAAATTGGCCTCCAGGTCAAATTCTCCCTGCGTGAGAACAAAGGCCTTGTTTGAGAGAGATTTCAACGTTGTGAATGGGATTCCTTTTGGAATTCCTATAATAATTTGGAACCAACAATCAAGGGGGAATTTTCTTGTAGAATTCCAAAAGGAAGATACTTCAGAACATAGTTCCCAACAGAACAGTTGTGATTGCCATGAAATACAATGTATACAAACTCTGTGCACATTCTTTGGGATTTTTGTCATCTCAGAAAGTGTAATGGGGACACAGCTGTACCTCAGGAGAATCCAGTTGGTAGTAAAGTCTATCAGTTTTATCAGGATCGGTTGCTGTGATTAGGCCAACACTGGTATCCACTTTTGATAACTAGAAAAATCAGTAAAAGCTTTAAGATTTTGAAAATGGCCATGATAAAACAAGCAAACAAAAAGGAAAGAAATAAATTGTACAGCATAGGCAACATTAAAAGTTCATCAGCAAAGTACCTCATCAACATTTAGGGTGTATTGACTCTCTGCAAACGCTGGTGGATTATCATTTCTATCCTCGACGACTATTTTCAAAATCAGTGTGGTCTAAAATTACAAATATGACACGCAGGACATCAATAACCAACATAAAAACATACAGAAAATAATTTAGGTTAAATAAAACATTTACAATGCAAGAATTTTTTTTTTAGGTTCATTTAAATAGTTTACTCACAGAGAGAGAGCCAGCTTTTGTACACTCAATATTCACCTCATAAGGGTTGTTCTGGTCAAATGTCTAAGAAAATCACAAAACATAAAAGGTCTGTCATTTTGTACATAAAGCATTTTAAATGGATCTAAATGATTGCTTTGAAATATTAAAACGCTCTCATTTTAACCTCAGCCAAAAAATTCATCCTTAAAATTACACATTTACAGCTTTGGACACAGGTAGGGGTGTAAAAGTAATGAAAAATAATTAAGCTATAAAATAATCAAATGTAAATGTGTATATACAAGTTTAAACTTACTCAACTTTAAATGGTAATTGAGAAAACAACCAAAACCAGTTTAGATCAAGACTAAGTTATGCTGAGTGAAGAGACATCTCTTTACAAAAAATGAAGCACTTCATTTAATTGAAAAATATTTTACTGGCTGATTTAAATAAAGGTATGAAAAATGGATTTGACATATTAAAATAGTATGTACTTTGTACACCCCAGCCATTGAAAATGATAAATTTAGAGTTTATTGGCTGAACACAAAACCAGACTCTTCATAAGATATACAGAATTAACCTCATAGTCCAGCACAGTATCAGCAATGAGATTGTATCCCTCGAGGCTGAAGAGACCCTCTGGATTTTGACTAGTGATTGTGGCCGTCACCTCATCCTCAGCGATGAGTGTTGTAACTGTGGCACCAATTACGTTGTTTTCCGGAATCAAAATTACCGGTAAATTGGCTGGCGCTGAGCAAAGATCTGTGTCGTTCAGAGAAAATCAGAATTATAATGTTTTCATGAATGGTTCAGGTTGACACTGACAAACGTGAATGTTAGAAAATATGAAACAAAAAATAGCTAAATTTTGTGATCTTCAAGATAAAAAAAAACTGCTAAAGAAACAAAACAAAATTCCCAAGGTAGGATTTCTTCAAACAAGTAAGCTTTTTTTTTTTTTTACTTAAATTCAAGCATTTCAAAGTCATCTTAAATTAGTAGGAAAATAAAAATATGATTAAGCACAAATTTCTGGAGTGTGTTTTTGTACTACCAATTTATGTAATATAAGAGTTGAAATATTGCTTGAAATAAGACATTTGTTTGAGAATTTAAATCTACCAATAGTAAAACATAAGCACATCTTTACTGTAAAAATTGTGGTGGTAAAAAAGGTGATTAAACCTAAACATTGATCACTCAGTATGATCTTATATTATGATCAAATTGATTAATTTCCTGAATCAGCCATGTCTTGTTCTTGAAACAATTGCCTTGATGTTTATGTAACCATAACTATAACACTAGCAAATTTACAGAACTTTAAATATTAATACTTTAAAGAATAACAACATTTCCAAAAGTGTCTTAATGTTTTGGAAGTCTGTCATCATCATGTTTTTCCACAGTCAGCTCTCAGATCACTGGGGAAATTTCATGTTCTGAGCTGTTTCAGCCTACAAAACAAATCCTGATTATGTACGATTTTTCATTCACAAACTTTTAGCACTTACTTTGCGCTTCACTGAACTTGCAGAGTGTGAAAAGAACCAGGAGAACGAAAACGGCAGCAGATCCTTTAGGCCTCAAATCCATTTTTCTTGTTAGATGATGGATCGATAAAGGAATATCGAAGACAAATCCCTTTTTTCCCGACTGAATCAAACTCCCATCAAGCAGTTGTGAGCGATAGCTAATGTGCGAAACAGACTTCAAGTTTAACCTTTGAGACGAACGCTTATCTCGGTTTTATTGGCTATAAAGATGAGCACAGGTGGACTTTTGCCTCAGATATGAACACAGCTGCTCTACATGTGCATGTACATCTCATAAACCATGATCACAATGAAGAACGATGTTTACAAAACAATATTTTTAGTTGTGTGCAGATGGTTAGCGTAAGAGCTGTTTCCAAAATGTTATACAGTTCAGGCCATCTTGAAATGTGAGACATAACATTGTAAAATACAACTAAAGTTAAAAGTATTAAGAATCGTATTGGACACAGTATAGTGTCTTTTGGCGATAAATATAAATGTTGAAGATGTTTTAGCTATATTTTAGCAAAGCTGCTATCTTATTCCTTATTCCTGAACGAAAAGTGCCATAAATGGGGAACTTTGTCATCTTCACCCTGTTGAAAAAAACAGCATATGCTGGTTAGGTATGTTTTGACGCTGGGATGCTGGTTTAAGCTGGTCCTTTGCTGGTTTAAGATGGTTCTTTGCTTGTTTAAGCTGGTCCTTTGCTGGTTTATGCTGGTCCTTTGCTGGTTTATGCTGGTCCTTTTGCTGGTTTATGCTGGTCATGTGCTGGCCAAGGACCAGCATAAACCAGCAAAAACCAGCAAAAGGACCAGCATAAACCAGCACATGACCAGCTTAAACCAGCAAAGGACCAGCATAAACCAGCAAAGGACCATCTTAAACCAGCATCCCAGCGTCAAAACATACCTAACCAGCATATGCTGTTTTTTTCAAATAGACCAATAATGCACACTAAGCAAATTCAAGTGCGTCTATGACTTTATGACTGAAATAAACAAACTAAAAAAGCTAACAGCATCACAAAAGCAGAAATGAATTCTTTGGTTTTGATATATATATATTTTTTTTTTTGCACATGCTAGTAGCTAGTCATTAGTGGGCGTAGGTTTCACGTACAGTAACGGGTAATCTTCAAGCAACCAATTAAGTCATCTGACTCATATACTTTACTGTAATACGTAAGTATCTTGTTATATTATAAAAAAATGTGCATATGATGAAAGACGCGATAAAGCCATTACTGCTAGACCTATACCTACCATATTTACAGTTCTTTTTTCAAAAACTGCATTAGCATGATGAACGTAGTAGCAAACAACTCGATGTATTTTACACTGAGAAACATTTAAGGATATTGAACCCAGTACAAATTGATTTTCCTCATAATTTGCTTACAGTAAAAAATACTGTTTAGGTAATAGTGTATAGGTTTACTGTATGTGGGTCATTCCTGGTATTCGGTGCCTTTTGTGTCCCCAGTACAGAATATGATCTTGCTGGTTTATGAACAATTTAAAGATTAGTCATAGTCATAAATAACATCATTTCAACTTTAAGCATATTGAAGTTTATTTAAAAAATTGAAACATTTTCTAGCACTTGAGACCATTTAATTTTTCCTATGTACCCGCTTGCATCACATTTATTAATGATTTTTTATTTTTGTTGTATTTTTTAATACAACAATTACTGTAATTATTTTCCCCCACATTTTTGCGTATATTCTTAATAATTTATTACCAGATTTATTACCAGCTTTTAAATAAACAAAAGGCAACATTATAACAAAATAATTGAGTGGAGTTTAACTGTATTAAAGGAAATATTCTTTTGAACTCAAACTCAGATGAAATAAGTTTCCAGTACTCATAACTACTGGTTTCTAAACTTAAATGAATGAAGTCAATCGGTTTCCTAAATTGAAATGAGTTATTATAACTCGTTGGGTTTTACAGTGTAAGATAATGCACACAATTCCAATACATTAAAATCATAAGTCTTTTAAACTGTTGTCCATTTTTCCATAACAGAGTGGACATTTTTGGTCTTCCATTTAATAGATTTTGTTTCATAAATGCTTACATTTATTTGCCTAAGCTTGACCAAAACCATTTTTAAATGTTTACATCTCCCTATCATGATTACACAAAAAGTTATTTTTAAAAAAGTTTGATTTTCTACATTTTATGTCCAAAAGGCACTAAATACAGGAAAGACCCGTGCATGTCACTTTGATTACCATATTCATCATGTAGCATTGATTAATATCTTCTTAATAAATCCGTTCTTGTGCTATTTTTGTACCATGTCTATACAATTTACTTCACTGACCATGCCTGTTTATTGTGACCTCATATAATTTACAACAGTCTGTGATTGGTCGTATATTAACTATGATCTTGTGAGTCAAGCACATTATAGTAGCATGAAAGCTTTAGTAGTACTATAAAGCTCTTATGAAGGCTCATGAAGTTATTGTCTGTGTTAAATTTATAAACCAATATGTGCCTTTGAGGAGCTAAAGGCGTGCTATAATAAACTAAGAGAAGACTCTATTCTCAAGTCAAGAGTTTATTTTGCATTTGAGATGTAACTGACTGCAACTGAATCTGCAGTTTTATGAGACATATTTGGAGGCCATTATTTATTCAAATATACACAAACAGTTTGTCTCAAACATGTTAAAACTGATTCTTCAAGTTTCTTGGAAGCCACAGTCTTCACTGGTACACGTTTGGACATGAATACAGTCTCATCAGGGAAATCAATCTGTCTGTTTCTCCACCGACACCGCTGCAAACACAGAGCATGAAATATCATTCAAGCTAGAATATATCATTTGAGAGCAAAAATAAATGTTACATATTGATGTGTATTGCTAAGTAATTTTGTATACCAATAACTGGGTTAGCTTACTGCTTAGAGAAAAGCTATGCACTTTACACATCAACTGATTGCTAAAAGAAAGCGTCACGTTATTATTAATGAGGAAAAAAAATTAACTTAAATGATTTTAGCAAATGGCTGCAATATAACAAAGAGTGAAAAATTTAAGGGGGTCTGAATACTTTCCGTACCCACTGTATATATATATATCAGGGACGTTTCCAAGGGAGGCAGTGTCTCAAAATATTACAATATAACTGCAATATTACAAAATATTAAAAAGTGTATAAATCAATTGTTTCAGTCTAAATGAACAATATAATGGCTTTAATGGGAAGACAATTTTAAAAAGTAAGTCAACAAATCACACACTTATATATAACTTAAAATGGCCTGAAAACATGATCAGTGGGAGTTTTTAATGAGTAATCAGCTTAGTGAAATTGAAGGTAAATATCTGCGTCTGTGACCAGTATTCACCGAGCTTTGATGACTGATGATCCAAAAAATTCAAAAATGGTTAAACGTTAACTATTAAAAAGAATAGCTGAACATAAGTTCACAATTAATATATATTGTTTAAAATGTCACTGCCTTGAGTTATTATTTTGGAATAAATGTAAAACACTAACTTGATGAGATTCATACTTTAAAAACACTAACTTGATGAGATTCTTGGCTTTAATAAATACAATATTGATTACATTGTTAATGTAAAAATATCAAATAGAATTTTTTTCTTTCTTTTCCTGATAATGTAAGTAATGTTTATTAATTTAAATTTGATTTTTTTTAAAAATTGAGGACTTTACCTCATTTCAGAACACCACTGCACACCACTAAAACTGAGTTTGTTAAATGCTAAGAGAAAATTGTGAAAAAGCGTTTCATGTTGCCACCTGCCAGGAGAAAGCTATGTTACAAAGCATTATGGATCATGCTAAACAATACAAAGTTAGCATATTGTAAAGCTATACAGTTACGTTTAGTGTTAACTGAGTTTATTTACTACCAAAAGAAAGCTATACTGTACATAAAGCTATATTTAACAATAACCAAGTTTGCTAACTGCTAAAAGAATGCTATGTTCGAAACTTTTCCTTCATGTTTCTCAAATAGCACACGTACGTCTGCAAGATGTCTGGTAAAGATCGCTTCATCTGGAAAGCATCTGCTGTGTACAAACATCTGATAGACGTCTTTAAGATGTCAGTTTTACATTCATTCTAAATCATAAACATCTTCAAGACATCTTCTAAACGTCTATTTGACATCTGATAGGAAACGTCCTATAGACGTATTGCAGATGAACAAACACTCTAAAAAAATACGTCTTGCAGATGTAAATGCAGACGTCAAATAGACATCTCCAGGATGTAGACTACGTGTGCTATCAGGGAACTTAGCTGCAAATATCAAGCGCACAAATGTAAATCAAAAGATCTCTTGATTTGGATGAGCATATCGGAGGCTTTACCTTTTCTTGCTGCTTTGCATGCGTTTCAGGAGGGTGCAGATGGATGTGATTTTAGCTTTGGATTTCAGGAGTTCAGCATATCTGTTTGTGAACTCGATGTCGCCCAACTGCCTCGTCTGAAGCCCAGATCTCCTGGAGATACGGGTTGGATTCGATGTCAAAGTGTTGATTCAAATGACTCAAGTATGACAAGTGCATCAAAGTATGTTGGATTCTTCCAGAAAAAGGCTCAAAAGATCTAATTTTAAATGTTTATCAATTGATACAAGTAGATACTACAAGAAACTTGCTGAGAAGAACCAGTGTTCTCCACAAGGGGGTGGCCTGCACTTAAACATACATGGATCTGACAGGATCACAAAAGTGACTTATTATTAACAATAAAAGTTTATGAGACCCACCCGTCTCGGTCATCAAAAAGCATATCTGCATCATCCCTAGGAAACAACATCTTTCTGGGAGAAAATGTGTCCGCTGTTGAGATGCTGTCCTCTTCTCCAAGATACCTGCGATGATAAAGGCCAGAACAAAAATGAGTCAATACATCAACTGCGAAACTGTCGGAAAAAAATTTATTTGGTGCGTGTGCTTCAGAAAAAACAACATAAGCTAAGAAAATTGGAAGTCTTATCACCTCCAGACAGAATTGGAGAAAGAAGAAACAAAAATGTAAAGAAGAAAACCAAGCAAGGACAAAGAGATAACAGATCTAATAGGATTTGAAAGACCTAAAACTACTGGACTGCATTTCAGAAACAGCACAGAAGATCAGATTGAGGTTGAAAATTCAATTATTTTCTAAGATTGAACATGATCCGACCGGTCCAGAACCGGAAGGCTGGTCGCGCACTGGATGAGAAATATCGCAAGGATGGACACTTGCGTCAGACTTGTGAGAACAGACATTTCCACACCTTAAAAAGATGAAAATGAGAACTTTTAGTGGTGAAAGACAAACCATTTTTCCTGGCAATCAAATGTGTGACAGAAGCTCGTTCGGAAACTTAACTCACCCTCAGTTTGATGTTCTCGTAGCACTTTAGCTGTTGTCCAGTGGTTCTTGTCTTGGTTTTTATTCCCAGCCTATTTGTACCCCCAAAATCATTGATCACAAAACGTCAGCGTGATGTAATAAAGTTCTATTCTAAATGAGTTTTATTGGCCTGACTATTTGCTTTTTCATTAGCTGTTTGCCAACGGTTTTCTTACACTTGATGTGACGACCACACATGTGCGCTCATGCTAATAAAGATAAGTATGACTAACAGTTGACTTCCTTAATTAGGGATAAACCGGTTGAGGGGGCCAAGGAATTGGTTTACTCACTTGTTTGAATTGTTGAGATCGCTAACTAATCAATGAGGAAGGAAAAGGATTGTGTGACAGAGAAAAGAGATTGTGGGTATACATACAAACACACACACGCTTTAGTGAATGAATTACAGTAAAGATCATGATTATGGTTCCAGTAAACTGCTCAGTAACTAACACACACATGACAAACATCACAATTGCTATTGCTATACTTACAGTTAAGTATTTAAACAAACCCCTAATAATAAGTATTCAACTTTGGTGCAAAACACATCATCCAGCATCACTGATGCTACAATAATACCTCTCATGTCTTTCTGTCTTCAGTCGCAAAGAAATTAAGGTTTTTGAAGGACAACATTCCAGGATTTTTCTCCATATAATGAACTTCAATTGTGGCCAATGGTCTGAAGGTCCAAATTACAGTTTCAGTGCAGCTTCAAAGGGCTCTACACGATCCCAGCCGAGGAATAAAGGTTGTTAGCAGAGTTAGCATAGCAGGCTGATGGTTTCTATAACCATCAATACAAGTGGCACAGTTCTGTAGTATTATGGTTTTAGCATGAAAAGTAATCTATATAACCCTTGCACTATATTCAAAGTCTTATGAAGTCATATGATGACCTTTATAAGAAACCAACTAAAATATAAGTCATTACTTACTGAAATTCTTGCTTTCCTCCTTAGCTCTCAAATATTGTTCATGCTTGTACATGTTAACATTTATCCTGTTACAACACAAACAAAAAATTAACATGAAGGTGAATAGATAACCATTTTAATTTTTGAGTAAACTAAACCCAATTATCTTATATCGCTGAGAAGTCATATATTGCGTCAACTGAGGATATGCAGACCATCTAATTAATAAAGAATGCAACTCATTTCATTTAGAAGTTTGAACTTTATAATGGGGTTGTGTGTAGGACATGTTGCCCGTGACCCTCAATAAAACCCATAATGTCATAGTTGATGCCTATAGAGTGTATAATAATATGCACATTAAAAAGTGTATCTTTTTATCTGTCCCAGTTTGTTGTGAAGATGAGGACAACAACAGATGATTCGAATGAAGCTCTAGTTTCTTTTTATAGACCCGACTTTAACTCACCAACAGTGAGTTCATCAATCACGGCCGTATGCTTTCTTAACCATCATTTTTGACTCTAATTTGATGGTTTATAGGTTCAGTCTGTTTTTTATGAGGGAATAATGAGCGCTAAAACTCTCTGAGAGGTTATTGAACACATTCGTTTCTGTTAAGAATGAGACAGTGGAGACAGCTGGCATGATCTCTTTTATAGATCTTTAGACATATTTTATAATAATACACAATTAGAGGAGATAAAAAGCGCTTAGTGAAGCGGTGAAGACTGTGGTAATTTACACCGGCATGATTGAAATTGCCACGCATGACACGCTGGCTGATGACTGATCTATGGTGAGCAGCGAGAGAGATGGAAATGAGAGGGCAGCTTAAACGGACGCATTAGAGTCTGTGTGATGGATACTGTGGCACTTCAGAATGATTACTGAGTGTAATTTTGGGCTGATGTCTTTATAAAATATGCACTTTACATTTCCAGCAGCTGAGCTCAGTTCATTCAGATTAAATGGAGACGACCCAACTGCATAAACATCCACTGTGACTTAAGAACTAGTTTGACCAACTAGCAGTCTTAAAGAAAAAAAATTTACTTATCTAAGCAGTTTATAAAACTGGCCACAGATGTTTCTTCTGAGAAAAAAACTCTGGTAATCTCACATGCTTCTCCTCTCCAGGAGATCCTCAACAATGTCTCAAAATGTACTCAGATTTGTCAAGATACCAAACTTAGAGTAAGTTAATACTTAACTACATTTTCACATAATGATTTTCCTTGATCTTGATTGTTAATGTTCTAGACCTTCAGATCAAGTACCAATAGAGGGAGTCGAGTGCCTTTGAAACACATTTACCATGCAAAGAAGTAGGCAAGTAACTTTTATTTTTAATATTCTAAGAACATTTTTTTCTCAACATTATGAGAACGTTCAAGTACAAATAACATAAGAATGTTGCAAGAATCTCTCAACATTAAGAGAACGTATATCGAGTATTAATAAAGTGATAAGAATGTTCCATAAACATTGCTTTATATAACTTTATAAAAAATGTTAGTGAAAATTGTGAGAATGTTCCCTGTTAGCTGGGAGATGAATACATCTCTTCCAGTTCAGCAGTGACAGTTTTCAATGACTGGATTACTAGTGGATTACTGGAGATGTTTTTTTTTTTTTTTTTTAAAGGATTTTCTACAATGAGTTTTTAAAATAGCAAGTTGAGATTTAAGAACAATGTGGTCTGTGTTTAATGTCACTTGGAAACAAAGGAAACACTTTTCTACTAAAAGGTGTTGTGATCCTACAACACCCATTAAATTGTCAAAAACAAAGAAAAGAGGTGAAATTATATTGCCACTTTTAACACAGAGAATTTTCGTCATCAGAAGCGTGCAGCCCAAATTTTGTGACCACACGGACGGTCCACGTACAACATGAACAGAACTTGGAAAGTGAAGTATTCTCGAGCCTTAATATCAACAATCTCTCTGTATTGTGAGTCAAGAACACTGACTTTAAAATCTCCCACCATACCAGCACAGCTGCTGCTAATGATCAGCAGATCGATCTGATTGGTGCAGAGGAACAGGTGTGTCTATGGCTGTTTACACGGCAATGATGATGCTAAAAATGGAAAAGTTTATCATTTGCATTTTTGAAAAATTTCGGGTACAGATGACAACGTGGTCAAAACGATTCCCGTTCACACGGATCTGTGAAACCGACTAAACATGCTGTATTATGCATGCCTGGCCAGTAGTTGGCGATGTAAAGAAACACTATGTACTCCCTGCACAAGCTAGAATCTACTGAATAAAAAATAAAGGTAATTGCGACTTTTTATCTTACAATTGCGAATTCACATCTCGCGATTCGGACTTTTTCCTCAGAATTGCGTGATATAAACTCACAATTCTGACTTTTTTTCTCGCAATTGCGAGTTCTAAAATCAGTATTGTGTGATATAAACTCGCAATTGCGAGAAAAACTCCGAGATATAAACTCGCATTTCTGACTTTTTCTGATTTATATCACACAATTCTGAGTGTATATCTCGCAATTCTGACTTTATAACTCACAATTGCTAGTTTATATCACGCAATTCTGTGAAGAATATCAGAATTGCAAGATGTAAATTTGCAATTGCGAGAAAAAAAGTCGGAAATTGTGAAATAAAAAGTCGCAATTACCTTTTTTCAGTGGCGGAAACAGTCTTCCATAAGAATCAGATGAGCACATGCCTCAAAAATGTATTCTGATGCTAGAGATGCCGAAAGAGAGTATGGGTTGTGTAAACAGAGCTGTTTTATGAGGTGGTGATTTTGTATGGATGATGTGATTTGTTCGAAAACCTATGATTTCTAGAAATAAAAGCAAGCATTAAGCTCCACCTGTAAACCTAATTGTCATTGGGGCATAAGCAGTTCATACAACAATGTATGAATAGGATCGTACGAATTAGCCACCCATTCTCAAAAATGTAAAATATTTACAAATTCCTGTGATATTTTGTTGGCTGTGGAAAATGAACATCAACAGATTGTGACTGAATATATTCAGGAAATCCCTTTTAAAAGGTCAAGCCCTGCCTCCCTTTATTTATGATGTAAATAACCATTTTAATTCACTGAAGTTGAAAATCAATATTCTTATGAATCATTTCCACGTTTGGATCAGTAAGCTGCTGTTGTATGTGTGTGCAACAAACACCCTCACTGTGAAAGATGTTCATGCAACAGATCACACCACATGAACATTTACCCATAATGCCCTCCTGTTGTCATATAACTACCCCAGCTGAGCCAAAAGCAATCTCGGTAAGAGTAGGCATGGCAGCCGCACACAACAGCTGCAACGATGCCGTCAGCCATCTGTGATCACAAACACATTCAAAAACACGCTACAGACTATATCGGTTAGTTACCGCAGTGTTATTTTCAGAGTGTTTTCATGCAATGGCTACCGCTAATCTCAGCAAACACACGGATAATGTGTTAGACTACAGCGTCCCTCACGAACAGGGGGCTCATTCAGCATTCATGATGGTCACGTAAAGCTTAAGGGGTTTGAACCCGTGACCAACTGGTTAGTAATGCAGATCAGTGGTTCTCGACTTGTTTTGCTTCAGGACACAGATTTGACATTGGACATAAATCTAACACCATAGCTAAATTGGTGCAAACTGGGAGTTATTAATATCACTACACTTTTAAAAATAAATGTTATTTATTGGCATCGATGGTTCCATGAAGAACCTTTAACATCCATGGATTCATTCCATTCCACAAAAGGTTCTTTAAGAAAAGGAAATGGTTCTTTTAAGAACTGCTCACGGAAAGTTCTTTGTGGAACTAGAAAGGGTTATTTTTGGATACTTTATTTTTAAGAGTGTACAATCTGCATAGCCCCAACAATATGCAATATTGTTCAATATACTACCGCAAAGGTGATTATGATAGTTTTTCAATGCATAAACAACAACATAAGTTACTAGACTAACACATGAAACAAACACTAAGATAATATTATATTAATATTAGCAACATTAACAGTGACAAATGAATCTGCACCAAAAATATGCCTTTGAAATTGCAACAAGAAAAAAAGGCTATTGTTTAAGTTAATAAGCCTTTTTTTCTATTCTATAGGCCTGCACACTCTTAGAAAGAAAAGTTTGTTGGGGTTCTATGTAGAACCCTAGGGTTCTTTACTCAACTGCAAAGAACCCTTTATGCCAAAAAGGTTCTATATAAGGAGAAAGAACCCTTTTTGGCACAAAGGGGTTCTTTAGGCTAAACAGTGCTTTATGTATTTACACTAGGCTATTTAAAATGATTACAGTATTATGCATTATATTTGTGCTTTTACTTCAATTTTACTTTGGCACACCTTTCATTCTGAAGAAAACATGTTCCATTGTTAGCTACATAGTTCAACGATTTGGTGTTTCCCGAATCCATAATTCTAATGAACATTCGCAAACAGAATCACAAAGATATGTGGCTTGAACTACAGCTCTCAACCTGTGGTTGGAAGCATAGTTTCTTGTTAGAATGACGTATGGACACTTGAGCAAAATAAGCATGCTAACATGTACAATATATCTTTCATTCTATGCATGTACAAATTTCATTCTATGTCTTTTAGTTCGTTAAGAGAATTAAACACAGTTTTATAAGAGCGTGCATGTGCGTACAAGCTCTATATCATGAGGAACCCTGAACTGACGTAAGGGAACCAGCAAAATAATGGACATGTTCATTATTTTCAGCCTTAATCTGACATTAATTTGATCTCAAACTGATTAATTAGCCAAAGTTATCACTCCACCACCTGCTTGACGTCATTAATGACAATTCTAAACAACGTGGTTTGAACAGCGGATATGTGACAAAGTTCCTACTTTTTCAGGAAAGAATTGTGACTAGCTAGTTAGTTTCTCCAACAATGCATATGTTAGCAAGTTATGTCATTGTTTGGGAAACGCACCCCAGAACAGACCTTCAACCCACCGGTTGAAAAGCACTGATGCAGGGAACCGTCTCTTTAGCTTTGTGTGTTAATGTACGTTATTCAGTTTTCCTCTGACGTTTAGATTTAATGTTATTGCTCCTTCACTATAACCGAACCTAACACATTACAGTAAATTGACACTTTAATACAAATAAGATTTAATAATGTGTTTTTATTTGAATACTATTTAAGTTTTAATCTGACATTAATGAGAAGGGAATGAGATTGCATTGATGAGACACACAAGTGATAAAAAATGGTTTTATAGGTCACTTAATAACAACACTGCAATTTATGCTTCAACAACATGCACAGATCAAAATGAAAATGTCAAACACATTGATTAAAATAGAAGTGTTTACTTTCGTTCTGTCTAGAGTGAAAAAGATAAGATATGAGTGAAAATATCAAAGGGTTTATGTGGAACTGCAATTGTACGGTCTTTGGTAAAGATACTTCCCTGACTGGATCGATACTGTAATCAGGACACAAACACACAGAACTGATTTACTTCTATGAACTGCAAATTATTGATCAAATTTTCTCTACTGGAGCTCAAGTGAGTGTGATATGAGTGACAAAATTAAAAAATGTATGTCTGAAAACAGTAGTCCTACAACTAAATGATAATTTAGCCAACTAATTAATTAATATAGACGCAACTAAAAAGTTTATTTTTTTAAAATTAATTTTATTAGAAATTTTATTTTTATCTATAATTTTATTTTAAATATAAATTAAAGTGTCAAACCAAGTGAAGAACAGCACATCACAGATGCTGTCCAGAAACTTGTTTTGCAACCAGAACTTTCATGTAAAAGTTTTAAGTTTTAGTTCAACTAAAATTGTTCATCTTACCAGTTTGATGTATTGCTGTATGAAAGTTCGTTCAGTCTCTTTCAATGCAGTTATATGTACCTCAGAAATGAACAATCCTAATTAATCACTCAGAAAAGGTCACAGGTGCAGATATTGCTCTTTAAAACATAACCGGTTAGCCACAAAATAAAATCGAGACAACAAATTCATTCATCTTCAATATTTCAATCAATAAACATATGTCATATTATTGCTAAATTTACTGAATTAATGAGTTTTACTCACATTTCAGCTGAACAAAACAGCAGGCCTTTTATACGTAAAAGGTCAACGCTCCTGCATTCGTCTTTACAACCTGGAAAGGTCAAAGCATTACTCAAAGATTTATCATAATGCAGATGAAACCTACACAGATAATCCATGGCAAAACAGATTATGACACAATGCAGGGCCGGTGGCACACAGACACTCTCACTGGTTGCGTACGGGACGACTATCACTGACAATATGGGCTACAAAATTCTGTCTTGGAAACAGCAAACTTGAATTAGAAAGGCAGATGACAACACTTAACATCATTTAGCCGTTTGATTTGAAAGGTTAGACAAGCCAGTCCAACAATCTACGTCTGGATCAAAGCAGCTTAGACCCAATCAAACATTTCCACTGCAGCTCTGCTCGCCACGGTGGAGTATACACTAATCGTGATGACAGTGTTGATGATGATTATGATAAAAATGTCATCAGCGACTACTAAGCTTCCTCAGTGGAATGGATTATAGAGGCATGCCAGTCATAATAAAAATGACTAGAAACATTTTTACGTAATTTCATTTACGTTTATTATTAATATTACAATAGAAGATTTTTTTTCTATCAGTGTGTTTTATTACTATATACTATTCTAATGTCTGAATTGCCTTTATCATTGTATCCAAAATGCTGTTAATTGATGTGCCATGAGCCACTGTGGCTGATGAATGGATCTCAGACACAAAAGAGACACACCAGACACCTGTGTGAACTTCTACACAGAGCAGCCCGAACGAAAGCAGCACTAACTTGTTTTGACAGATGTTTAATCGGCCATTTTACAAAAGACAAACACATAAACCATTATTTAAGCCCTCTTCTAGGGACACACATGAACTCCTGGCATGACATACACTGTAAAAAAAATTCCGTAAAATTTGTGGTTGCCGGAATTTTACCGTAAAAAATACGGTAGCAACGTTTTAGGTTTTACGATTTTAACTTAAATTTACAGTTAAATACCGTAATTTCATTAACTGATAAAATGTTATTATATACCAACCTATTGAAGTACTGAAATCTGTTTTGTACCTTTGTAATACACTGATAACCACCAAATGCAGGTGGTGATGAGAAAGTCACACGATGAACCAAAGCCAGTTATTTCAACAAAAAAACATCAAATTTGAAATGTAATGCAGGGAATTCTGGGAATGTCAATTTACGGTTATTCACTGTAAATTATATGTCTTTTTCACTTCCAAATCTGGTATACTACCGTAAAATGAATGTCCAATACATGTAATGTCCAATACAGTTGTTCACTGTATATAGTAGGGGAATTTACCGTAAACCATTTAACAGGTTTTTACTGTAGCATTTTTACAGTCTTTTACTGTTAAATTCACGGTCATTTTTTACAGTGATATGTATCCTGCTGTGCGGCATGCAAAACTCTGTCTAAAATGGTCTAAAGAAGTGGCCAAAACCCCTCTAAAACCAGCCTGCTCCCAGTATAATTATACATGTTGTTTTTGTAAACTCATATACTTGACCTTAAATAGACTACAATTATATAGCTAGATTTTAATTTAAAATCTTGGGGGAAAAAACTAGGAAAGAGAAAAACAATCACGAATGTTTCAGCAACCAGTAAAATTCATGCATTTTCACGCGCGCGAACAGAAATTCCGTTAAAGTAACCATAGCTAAAGTACAAGCACTTCGTGTCAGAATGAGTATCGGACAAACTGTCGTTATTTTTTCCACTTTACTACAGATTCACAAAACTCAAACTTAAAACACAAAAACTTCTTTATGACAGTTGGCGCTGTAGGAAACTTTTTCCTCGTCGAAGCAGAGACCAGGAGACGTTGGGATATCTTTCATACAGAAGTCACTCTTTATTGAGGACTCGCTGTGCGTCGCTGCAGTCATCCAAGTCTGACTATAGCTCAGCACAGTAGAGTTTATATACATTTTAAGGGGGCGGGATTCATTCAGTAGAGGTGGCGACAATCTAAACAAAGCATGCAAATGCAATACAGGAATCAGCCCGTTACCGGAATTTCTCCAGCCCTGATCTCATCAGCATAACAGTGTCATTCAAATGCATAGGTGCTAATCCAATCAGCATAACTACTCAAAGACTGGGGCGGAGGCACCAAGAGCCATTACAAACAAAAGGTGACTTTCTCAGTAATTTGGTTAATTTGACTAACAATAAGAGAAACCGGAACAGACAGGAACCTCTTGCTACACTTTGTTTAAGATAATCATTTGTCTGATGTAATTTACCTTAAATGCTAAATACAATGTACTTCACCTTAGTTTTTCATGTGATGCTATGTCAGAATATAGTATCAGCATATTTTAAACAGATTCTTAAATTTGTAATCCAACAGCGCTCATGGATATCTGTGCTAGAAATTTTTAACAGTAAACCCAGATGGCACAAGCACGTCTGCAAGATGTCTGTTAAAGATCGCTTCATCTGGAAAGCATCTGCTGTGTACAAACATCTGATAGACGTCTTTAAGATGGCAGTTTTACATATGTTCTAAATCATAAACATCTTAAAGACATTTTCTATTTGACATCTGATAGGAAACGTCCTATAGACGTATCACAGGTGAGCAAACTCTAAAAAATACATCTTGCAGATGTAAATGCAGACGTCAAATAGACATCTCCATGATGTACGTGTGCTATCAAGGTTATAGCTATTTGCACAGTGGATAACAATTAATATAAGCGATTTAATATACCCTGATAGAACACGTAACAGAGACGACTATTTGACATCTGCAAGACGTATTTTTTAGTGTTTGCTCATCTGCAATACATCTATAGGACGTTTCCTATCAGATGTCAAATAGAAAATGTCTTTAAGATGTTTATGATTTAGAACATATGTAAAACTGACATCTTAAAGACGTCTATCAAATATCTGTACACAGCAGATGCTTTCCAGATGAAGCGGTCTTTAACAGACATCTTGCAGACATACGTGTGCTATCTGGGTAACAGTAAACCTCCCTGAAAATCATTAGATATAGCACACATACGTCTGAAAGATGTCTGTTAATGATCGCTTCATCTGGAAAGCATCTGCTGTGTACAAAAATATGATACACGTCTTAAAGGCATCTTCTAAACGTCTATTTGACATCTGATAGGAATCGTCCTATAGATGTATTGCAGATGAGCAAACACTCTAAAAAAATACATCTTGCAGATGTAAATGCACACGTCAAATAGACGTCTCCGTGATGTACGTGCCCAGATAGCACATGTAAGATGTCCGTTAAAGATCGCTTCATCTGGAAAGCATCTGTTTTGTACAAACATCTGACAGACATAAGATGTCAGTTTTACATGCATTCTAAATCATAAACATCTCAAAGGCATCTTCTAAACGTCTATTTGACATCTGATAGGAAACGTCCTATAGACGTATCACAGGTGAGCAAACTCTAAAAAATACATCTTGCAGATGTAAATGCAGACGTCAAATAGACATCTCCATGATGTACGTGTGCTATCAGGGATAAAAAATAATATAAGCGATTTAACATAGCAGTGTACGTTCAAATACGCAAGATTTAAACCTGCATCCTTCATCAGCCAGACGTGGAAAATGTCACACCCACCCGTCGGTAGGACGATATTATCACTCCCGTGGATTGTTAGTCGAAACTAAAGGTTGACGCTGACACGTCTCTGGCTTTATCCAGCCATATTCACTAACTATAACAAGTGATGTTATTATAAAGATATGCCTCAGGGTAATATAATGAAACGCCTCAGATATTAACAGCGCCCCAGTAACGCGACGCTAAGCCGCTTAAAGACTCTGGATGGAAATAGAAGCAGTCGAAGATCCGCGCTGCGAACCTGACGGAAAACTTTCGCGTCGAAGAGCGAAGAATGAACAGCGATGATCTTAGAGCTCACTGTGAGCGTCTTCCCCTTCTTTAAGAATAGAACATAACGGGACGCAGCTCCAAAGCGGAACTTTCGGAGTTTTGAGAAACGCGCAAATCATGGCAAAGAAGAAACGGGTTTCATCGGTCAGTTTTATCAAGGGATTCCCAGATGACAGGTTGTTATAGAGGCAGACATGCCAGCCAACCTCACCGCCTCCAGCCACAGCACGAACTACAACTTCCCAGCGCTCATCTTCGGGATATTATTGATCATTATCATCATCTGCGGGAACGTGCTGGTGTGTCTGAGCGTTTACACGGAGAAAGCGCTGAAAACCACAACCAACTACTTCATAGTCAGCTTGGCTGTTGCTGATTTGTTGCTGGCTGTTCTGGTCTTACCGCTGTTCGTGTATGCAGAGGTGAGTCGAGTCACTTCATTGCCTAGATATTTGACATTTAATATAATGTTGTATTATAGCCTAATATGTACAATGTTTAAGGTGACCAGGAAACAAACAGGTACCAACTTTAAAATCCTGCTAAGCTGGTTTATCTGGTGATCATCTTAAATGAAGAGGTACAACCTTCTTATTGGTACCACTGTAAGTTTTGACCACTTTCATGATGGTTTTCGCATGTCCATATTAAACCTAGTTTAAGTCAGCTATATGTAATAACGTGATATCATGCAATATTTACTCAATATAAAAATGTGTTTATCTATGTTCCGTTATTGTTAACACCTTTTTCTTGCTTAAAAACAATAAACAAACTTGGGGGAAAAAATAAAAATAGTAATTAATACATATAAATTAATACATTTTGAGTGTGTGTGTATATATATATATACGCAGACGTTTTCCTCTTTTGTTTTTTATCCGCCATCTCTATCTTTCTGTCGCTCGGCTAATGCCCGTCCCATGCACTGAAAGCTCTCTCCTCCACATCACGAGTAGACACGCCCCTTATTGCTGATTGGCTACAAGTTTGTTTTGCTATTGTTTTTGAAAAATCACATACCCTGCCTTTAATTTAAAAAAAAAATTTTTATTTAAATATTTAATTTTGAGTGATTTTTTTTTAGAATGTGAACATAAAAATGTGTTTAAAACATGTTTTTTTTGTTTCAACAATAACTGAAGCTTGCCATTAACTATGGTTACCATGGTAACAGTAATCTATAATCTTTCATCTATTTACTTGATTGCAATTCAATTCTTAACCAATCTGATAAACAACTATATGGCACTGTTCCATAACAGTGCAAAACAAACTTGGCGTCAATACTCAGCTGTTACACTTGCATGAAAAACTTTGCAGACATGCATTCATTCGGCCCCCTCCTGCTGAGACTGTCTGTCTCTGCCAGAACCGGATGTCATAAACACACATCGCACAATACGCATTGTCTGCCATCCCGAGATGTGGGCGTGAGGTCCGAGACCAAAGAGGCCTCCAAAAAACTAGCAATCGGACATTCCATTCAGGCATGGATTCGGGGCCATGCTGGTTACCGTGTCCCCTAGACTGGATACTGAGGGCCTCAGACAGCGGGGACAAGGTCACCGGAAGCAAAGCAAACGGCTCATGGCGGTCTCGCTGGCTCTCCAGGTCAAGGACACGGAGAAAATATGCTCCAGTGAGTCAGCTGTAGCTTAATTACAATTTTACATGAGCCCCCTCACCATAATCTCATGGCTTCCACTTGTAGGGTGAATGTGGCTCATTGGCATGGGAGAGAGGCCATTACCAAAAAGCAATTAAGAATCTGTCCTCTTCTCCAGGCCAATAATTAAAATGCCATTAAATCCTCCTCTCTGCTGTTTTATCTCTTTTTTTAGACCGCGGGATGCATATCAGCTACAAAATTACCATCAGCCCTGGAGCATGTGGTGTGTGTGTGTGTGTGTGTGTTTGGCTTGGTTGTTGTGACAACACTACGCTGATGATAGGGAAATTAAGGTTTCACAGTCGCTCCGCTGTGGCTCTAAGAACACGAAGTTAGGGGAAGGTGAAAGAGGTCAGAGAGCCATGGGAATGGAGTGATTGGAAAAGACGGTGAGGATAGACAGAGGCAAGGATGTTAGAAGCAACAGATGGGTGAGGAGTAAAATACGGTGATGATTTTCTCTCCTTCTCAGTTCCAGGATGGGGTTTGGTCCCTCAATATGACCCTATGTGATGGACTGATGACCATGGATGTGATGCTCTGCACCGCCTCTATATTTAACCTCTGCGCCATCAGCATAGACAGGTGGGTCTGACTTCAACCTGTTGCACACATTGTGTCTGCGGGACACAGGATTATTACCAAAAAAGTAAAATAATAATGATAAACTATTAATTAATTAAAAATTCATAAAAACTCATTACTTAAAAATCTTAAAAGTATATAATTACTTAAAAAATAAAATAATACTGCGTCACTTTGGACGCGCGTTCACGACAGTACCATGACACGAGCGTGTGTCTGCGCTGACCCAGATCCGGCATGATGACGTCATTACCTGGTAGTTACCTTGCTGTCTATGGGAGGGTCAGAGAGCCCTCAGATTTCATCAAAAATATCTTAAATTGTGTTCCGAAGATGAACGAAGGTCTCCCTTTAAATAATAAATAATAATAAAATAAAAATTACTTAAAAATAAAAATCAAAGTTTTAACTTATTTCAGTAATTATAATACTTTCTCTTTTTTTTATCTAACTTGAAGTACTAAAATACTTAAAACTAGTATAAATATTAATAAGAACAGACACACTTAAATAATAATAATAATAACAATGTATTTATAATTAAATAACAAAATTATGAAAACTTCAACTAAAATTAAAATTAAAACAAAATATGAAAATAAAAAACAATAAAAAATATTAATAAAAAATAATAATAATATATCAGTGATGCTAAAATAAAACTGGCGGGACAAAAACAACAATTTTATTTAGGCGCCCATGCATTATCAGTTTTGAAAGTTTTGTCATGGACTGTTTTCCACATTTTTTAATCAAAGTCATCATCAAAAGTATGAAATAACACAAATTAAATTGAAAAAATGTTTTTTTTTTTTTAAAGGTATATTTTAGCTATATCAAACAAAGATTCAGTTTGGACTAAATCTGCACAATTTAAAAATGAATTACCATATGTATGTAAATGTGATAATATGAGATAATATTATATTTGTTGTTAATATTTAGAATTTTTTTTTACATTGTTATGTTATTTCTTTTTCCATTTTCCATTCTCCATTTTCATTTTAGTTAGATTTTAATAATTTCGTTTAGCAGTTTAGTGTTTTTGCCATTATTATTGTTATTATTGTTATTATTATTATTATTTTAAAATGTGAGTTTTTATCCATTATTACTGTTATTATTATTATTTTAAAATGTGAGTTTTTATGAATTTCTATTTCAGTTTTAGTTTGAGTTATTTTAGTATATCAAGTTAAACTAAATGAAAATGAAAAATGCTTCTAAAAATTTATCTTTTTATATTTTATTTTATTTAACGTTTATTTATTTCAAGTAATGAATTTTTTTTTTTTTATAGTTTTAGTTATCTATAATAACCCTGTTCCCAACCTTATGCAAATTAGATTTCATGCCAATGTACAGTAGTTTCTACTACTAAATAAGCTTCTACTACTTCTAATAAAAATGTATTTATTTCCAGTCATTATCAAAGAAAAAACTCACCATGGTAACCCAGAAATCACTTTATTTTAGGGACAGAGTTGTAACAATGCTGTGTGAAAGACATAAAATGTGTAAAACTGGCCTTTAAAGTCTGATTCTTGAACTCATGGGAATTGGGGTAAGGATTGATGAACTTAAATTCATGCAGTACACTGATTTTACACAGCTAGTTTTATATTTTGGAAGCTGTAAGGGTCACAGCAGGTTACCTTCCTAATTGTGGGTCTGTTTGAAGGCACGATGAAATAGCATTTATAATAAAAGTGGCTTCCTGCTATGATTAAAAGAAGAGAGAGACGGGCAGAGATAGAGACTGAGCAGATGTGTTCAGAATAACTAAATGGCATTAAGTTGCAGGCATTACCTCGGAATGACACCTGATTCCTCATTTAGACCCTCCTCTGCTGTCCCGCCGTCGCTGGCCTGGCGATTCGAGCCAACCGCAGGGTCATTAAGTACCCTCCTGCCATTCTGTGTGGCTCAGCAGAAGGTGCTTTGAGAGATTAATGAGATACACGCTCAGGACGGCACTCTGTAGAGATACAACAGCGTGAAACTCGTTATGCAAGGAAAGACTGCAAACACATCGTTTGGCAGAAGTCGCCACACAATCAGCATGAAACAGCAATGTGTGGAGAACAGATACACGGACCAGCGCTGTGTGTAACAGGAGCTGTTTAAAACATGAGTTGTGAGATGCTGGGATGCCTCAGGGTTCACGCTCCTGTTTACAAACTTACTCAGCCAGTAATAAAGACACATGGCTGTTTCTATCACTGATATGATGATGATATTCAGCTTTGAGAACCAGTTAAATTCATAGAGAACGCAGCTTAACTCAGATTTATTTATAAAGCCCTTTCAAAAGCATAAAAATGTACCCAAGTGCTGCACATAGATAACATAAAACTCTAAAAATCATTACAAACAAAAAAAGCAACATATCACAACAACAAATCATCCAGTTATTAAATAAAATTATATGCATGAATCTCACATATATAGGTGTATCGCACAAATCATACTCAACATTTACACCCCTCAA
This sequence comes from Sinocyclocheilus rhinocerous, assembly GCF_001515625.1. Classification (NCBI taxonomy): domain Eukaryota; kingdom Metazoa; phylum Chordata; class Actinopteri; order Cypriniformes; family Cyprinidae; genus Sinocyclocheilus; species Sinocyclocheilus rhinocerous. Next base: position 1,007,721 of record NW_015641041.1, on the reverse strand, counting down.
AATATAAAAAGGTTTAGTTTGCATTAAAAAAAATAAAATAAAAAATAAAAATTA
>NW_015641041.1:986487-1007420 GCF_001515625.1 Sinocyclocheilus rhinocerous | reverse complement strand
ATATTTTTTTTTTTTTTCTAAGTGGTTCTCAGATATTTTTTACAATAAGCATACATTTTTGGCCTTTTTTTTTTCCAAGATAAGGAATTTTGGGGAAAATATGACAAAAAATGTCTAAAAAAATGTAATGTCTAAATCTAAAAAAATATATACAGTATATACATATATATTTCTCAACGTAGATTTTGGGGTGAAATAGGACCTGGACATTTCACTGGTTTTGTGAGATTCACCTTTATGCTTTATCTTAAACTGTAATCACATTATAAAACACATACATGTTGGATATGAGTGATATTATCTGATTAGCAGTTGAGGGTCCAGGGGAATACTAGGTCAACACATAATTGGGTCAACTCAATCAGCGAATAAGAGATTCGAGCAGTGGCTTGGCTGGCATATAGTGATAAAAGCAATGTGTTCATCAGGGTCAAGAAAATGTCTATGTTGATTTAATAGCTTTGCATGGACTGTCTTGTAATACCTCATATGGCTGGCTCCAGGTTCATCGCAGTCTCCATCCCTCTTAATTACAACCGCAAACACGTGGATCAGCGACAGATTGTCCTGCTTTCTGCCACATGGATCCTGGCCTTGGCCGTGGCCTCCCCCGTGATGTTCGGAATCAACAACGTCCCCAACCGGGACCACAGCGAATGCAAGCTGGAGGACAACAACTACGTGCTGTATTCCTCCGTCTGTTCGTTTTTCGTGCCGTGCCCCATCATGAAAAGTAATTGATAAACTCTCTAAACATTAATGAAATTATTGATAATGATTAATTAATGATAATGAAATAGCTGAAAATTAATTCATTATGGACTGTTTTTTTTTTTAATGGCCTTCAATTTGCAGATTTTTTTAAGGAGAAATTAACATGACATGTTTTTCAGTACATTTAAAGGAAACCTGTTGAAAAAATTTATTGAAAAAAAAGATGATTGTATTTAATTAATTGGTGGATTGTTTATTTTTAAAATAGCTGCTTAATAGGGCCCAACCAACATTCTTCCCATACAAAGACATTTTATTTTGAAAATGTGAAAAGCTACTTTTAATTTATAATGTAATTTTTATATTTAAAAAAAAAAAAGTAGAAAAAATTTGTATTTTGTAGCCTTCAATTTGCAGATTGTTTGCAGGAGACGATTAACATGCTTTTTCACGAGCCGCAGGGTTTCATTTGGTTTTGTTTGTGTATGTTTTTTGACTCTCAAAGCCGTGATTCCCATTCACCTCCATTATAGGACTGACAGACTGCAACGGTTTGAGTTAAAAATCTCCGTTTGTGTTCTACTGAAGAAACAAAGTCACCTACATCTTGGATGCCCTGGGGGTAAGCAGATAAACATCACATTTTCATTTTTGGGTGAACTATCCCTTTAATATTTGACAAAAATGGTTAAAAAATATGAAGAAAGAAATGGAGGCCAGTTACAGCACCTAAAATATTCACTTTCCCTTATAAATCTTTAGCCAAAATTTTTATGTTGACAAAGTTCAGGGGCATGTTTTCCACCAACTACTAAAATTTCAATCTCACTGTTGTTGTGTTTTCTGCTAGTGATTAGGTCTGAGAAAAGTAATTGATAAACTCTCTAAACATTAATGAAATTATTGATAATGATTAATTAATGATAATGAAATAGCTGAAAATTAATTCATTATGGACTGTTTTTTTTTTTAATGGCCTTCAATTTGCAGATTTTTTTAAGGAGAAATTAACATGACATGTTTTTCAGTACATTTAAAGGAAACCAATTGAAAAAACTTTATTGAAAAAAAACGATGATTGTATTTAATTAATTGGTGGATTGTTTATTTTTAAAATAGCCGCTTAATAGGGCCCAACCAACATTCTTCCCACACAAAGACATTTTATTTTGAAAATGTGAAAAGCTACTTTTAATTTATAATGTAATTTTTATATTTAAAAAAAAAAAAGTAGAAAAAATTTGTATTTTGTAGCCTTCAATTTGCAGATTGTTTGCAGGAGACGATTAACATGCTTTTTCAATAAAAAAATCTAATTACTCGTATGACCTGTTGAAAAAATTTATTGAAAAAAAAGATGATTGTATTTAATTAATTGGTGGATTGTTTATTTTTAAAATAGCCGCTTAATAGGGCCCAACCAACATTCTTCCCACACAAAGACATTTTATTTTGAAAATGTGAAAAGCTACTTTTAATTTATAATGTAATAAAAAATCAAATTACTCATATGATTAATTGATGGGTCATTTATTATTAAAGTACACATTTAACAGCAACATTCTGACCCTATAAGACATTTTATTTTGAAAATGTGAAGTTACTTGAAATTTATAGCATAGGATTTATATTTTATAAAAAAAAATTTGTTGTTGTTGCTTATTTTATGTTTTTGTAGCTTTAAACTTGCTGTTTGTTTGAAGGAGACAATTAAGATGATTGTATTTAATTAATTGGTGGATTGTTTATTTTTAAAATAGCCGCTTAATAGGGCCCAACCAACATTCTTCCCACACAAAGACATTTTATTTTGAAAATGTGAAAAGCTACTTTTAATTTATAATGTAATAAAAAATCAAATTACTCATATGATTAATTGATGGGTCATTTATTATTAAAGTACACATTTAACAGCAACATTCTGACCCTATAAGACATTTTATTTTGAAAATGTGAAGTTACTTGAAATTTATAGCATAGCATTTATATATATATATATATTTTTTGCTTATTTTATGTTTTTGTAGCTTTAAACTTGCTGTTTGTTTGGAGACAATTAACATGACATGCTTAAACATTTTTGTTGATTAATAAAATTTTTTAAAAAAAGACAATTTATTATTAAAGTAGCAAAGAAATGTTTTTGCCTAAAAGTAACATTTAACTAAGGTAAGGGAAACAAATTTATTTTCTAGTAGCTTTGATTCAACCATAAAATGCACTAGAACAAAACTGCAGATGCATATTTACACCTCTGCTCTCTCTTATCTCCATCTGAGGTGTTGTGAGTTGAAAAAAAATAAACAGAACTGGGCTTCTTTTTAAAATAGCTGCTTAATAGGGCCCAACCAACATTCTTCCCATACAAAGACATTTTATTTTGAAAATGTGAAAAGCTACTTTTAATTTATAATGTAATTTTTATATTTAAAAAAAAAAAAGTAGAAAAAATTTGTATTTTGTAGCCTTCAATTTGCAGATTGTTTGCAGGAGACGATTAACATGCTTTTTCAATAAAAAAATCTAATTACTCGTATGATTAATTGATGGGTCATTTATTATTAAAGTACACATTTAACAGCAACATTCTGACCCTATAAGACATTTTATTTTGAAAATGTGAAGTTACTTGAAATTTATAGCATAGGATTTATATTTTATAAAAAAAAATTTGTTGTTGTTGCTTATTTTATGTTTTTGTAGCTTTAAACTTGCTGTTTGTAGGAAGGAGACAATTAACATGACATGCTTAAACATTTTTGTTGATTAATAAAAAATTTTAAAAAGACAGATAATTTATTATTAAAGTAGCAAAGAAATGTTTTTGCCTAAAAGTAACATTTATTAAGGTAAGGGAAACAAATTTATTTTCTAGTAGCTTTGATTCAACCATAAAATGCACCAGAACAAAACTGCAGATGCATATTTACACCTCTGCTCTCTCTTATCTCCATCTGAGGTGTTGTGAGTTGAAAAAAAATAAACAGAACTGGGCTTCCAGGAGTGATTACAAACACTCTTTCTACATGTGCTGAACTGAGGAACTCCTCCGAGCCTCATTGGCTAATCATTCCTCAGCAATCCTCCAATCCGATTATGATGTAAGCCTGACTTTAGTCCAGCAGGCAGAGTGGGGGCAGCCGTCACATTGAGACATGCACTTATCCTCTTCACGGGTTCCTGGGAGATGTGCCACCGATGTGCTCTGTACAGTACTGACAGTACTTGCCAATCATTTCAGCCTGAGTACAGATAAGAGAGAGGGGGGGGGACAGATAAAGGTCAGGATTTTCCACATTGACAGTCAAGTTCAAAAGCTCAATCCCAAAAAAAAAAAAAAAAAGTTTTATATAAAACATGACATTTAATTGTTTGCAAAATAAAAAAGCATAAAGGTCGAAGTACATTGGACCCCACTGACTCCATAAACTTCTACACTCTTAAGGTTCTTTACTGGCATCTATGGTTCCATAAAGAACCGTTAGCATCCATTCACTCTTAAAAAAAGGTTCTAAAAGGGTTTTTTCGGTTTCAGTTTTTGGTTCCCTAAAGAACCTTTCAGTCAGCAGTTCTTAAAAGAACCATTTATTTCTTAATGTGAAGAACATTTTAATAATCCGAACAACCTTTTTCCACTATAAAGAGCCTTTTGTGCAATGAAAAGGTTCAATGCAATGAAGGTTCTTCATGGAACCATAAATGGCAGTAAAAAAACTTTATTTTTAAGAGTGTTCCACAAAAGGTTCTTTATAGTGCAAAAAGGTTCTTTAGAGTTTTAAAATGTTCTTCACATTAAGAAAGGTTTTTGCAGCCTTTTGCATGCTGTAGAAGAACCATATTTGGTTCTCCAAAGAACCTTTCAGTGAACAGTTCTTAAAAAAAAATTTTTTTTCTTAGTCTAAAGAGCATTTCAATAATCTGAAGAGCCTTTTCCACAGTAAATAACCTTTTGTGGAATGGAAAGTTTCCAGGGATGTTAAAGGTTCTCTGTGGAATTATTGATGCCAATAATGAACTTTATTTTTTAGAGTGTAGAGAAATACAAAAATGGTTATTCTACTGAATGGCTTCGAAAAAAAAAACCTTTTGGAATTTTTAAGAGTGCAGAGATGCCCTTTCCGGTGATTTTCAGCCATCCTACCTGTTCTCTCCTTCCTCTCACTTCTGATGGATGACAGATCTGTGGAACCTAGCAGGAGTGGGACAGATAGATTGCTGGGTCATCTGTTTCTGACGAGAGCAACCCTTCATACTGCTATGCGTCTGTCTGGAAGCTTTCGGGGGAGAAATGAATAAAATAACTTATATCTGTGATCTGAGATGATGCTTGCTCAGCTGAGAAATTTGAGTTACGTCTGCCTCCAAAAGGCGATTTAAAAACCTGTAAAACGTAGAGAACAGGGTTAGATGTTCACTGTACTGTAGCACAAATGTGATCCTGTAGATTCCTCCAAAACAACAGACAATATCGTTCTGTTTATTATACGCGCACCCTGCAGTTAGTTGTCTGGAGAACAGGGTTAGATGTTCACTGTACTGTAGCACAAATGTGATCCTGTAGATTCCTCCAAAACAACAGACAATATCGTTCTGTTTATTATACGCGAACCCTGCAGTTAGTTGTCTGCTGCTTTAAATGCTATAAAGTTGGGTGGATTGTGATTGGTTATCAATGTTTTTATCGCTCATCAGCAGGAAAAAAAAAGTTCTAAAAGTGATTCCAATAATATTGTTTCTCTGTGTTCAGTGTTGCCAAGTCTGTGGTTTTCCTGCAAAATTGGGTTTTATCTATACTGTTGCCGTAGGTTGTTTTTTTAGTCCGCAGGTTAAAGCGATCTCCCCAGAACATGGAAAACTGTGGGAAAAAAGGTGATTGGACTAGTTTTCAATAGCAATTGGGATAGTTTTGTTTCGCAGACCTGGCAACCCTGTCTGTGTCGTTATCATTATAGCTGTAGTCACAGAATTAGAATTATTGTTATCATTATAGTTATCGTCCTTGGTGTGACCATGATTTTTTTTGTTAATGGTTTGCCATTTGTTTACACAAAGAACAATAACTATGAAGAAAACGATATCTATATGAGTGTCCACACCAACAGACGACAATGTTGTATTAAGTGTGCTGCAGTTTTGTCGTCTGCCACTTTAAATGCTCGTGGTCTATAAAGTCTGGTGCACTTAAGAGCATTTTACTGAAGAACAGTTTGTGTAAATAACGTGTCAATTGAAAAAATGTTGCCCTGTCATCTCCAGGTGCCTTCCTGTTCTGCTGGACGCCATTCTTCGTAGTGCACACCATGAGGGCTCTCTGCGAAGACTGCTACATCCCCAGCAGCGTCACTAGCATCGTGACCTGGTTAGGCTACGTCAACAGTGCCCTCAACCCCGTCATCTACACAGTCTTCAACACAGAGTTCAGGAAGTTCTTCCGGAAGTTCCTGCCGACTCTGCCCAACTGCTGCTAGCCGGAACACACCCTCTGCTAACAGTTTACGAACAAAACATACCTAAAAGTATAAATAAACCAGACAAATAATGCTTACATGTAAATACAGCATGTTGTATGAAACAAAAATGAAAGTAAGGTTATAATGTACTAAGATGTTTGCTGCCATTATGTTTTTACTTCATGGTTTAATTTCGTATGTTTACATTTTGAGAGCTGACGGCTTCATTAATGAAAAGCAAGCAGAACGAATTTGCATAAAACGTTCGTAAAATCATTCTTTTGTAAACTGTCATTTCATGAAATTCATACAGAACTAATTTGTGTAAATTAATCTTAAAATCATGTTTACACAGGCAGAATGAATTTTCGATTCAATTTATTTTTTCTGTTAATTGTTCGTAAAACATTTTTGGCGTGGCTGACTCTTAACTTTTATAAAGAATATCTCTTTGGATTTGAGACTTTAGTCTTTGCAACTTTACAGATCTTCTTTATGCACCAAGAGCTTGTAACACTCCAAAGAGAAAGGAAAAATTTTAATTGCATCATATGACCCCTTTAATACATGAACATAATTTCCATGTAAATAGTTAATAAAACTAGTGCTACATAAAATGTTACAATCATATAACACATGCATGTAATTCAAATGCATGTACTGTAAATTGTTCGAAAAAATAATTCTTGCGTGGACCAGACTGCTGTACGATGTTTACACGCGAGAACGATAAAGAAACATGGAGTAATGCAAAAATACATAGAGAATGTGCCCAACAAATCAGTAAGAACTTGTTTTTGAGGTGTTGTTATTGAATCAAAAATGACTTTACGAACATTTTAAACATTTCATTCTGTTCGTGTTTTGTAAACGAGGCACAGTTTATGCTTTGAAGCTTCTATGACAGGTATGTCTGTGGAACGGTCTGCCATCTACGATGACCTCTCTTTGCCATTACTGTTCTCATGTGATACGCGAAGGAGCTCGTCCAGCAGCCCATAAGCCGAGTCAAAGGCGCTCATTTTGTATCTGATTGCACTGACTTTCATCTGAGAAAGAAATGTTTTCCACAGACAAGAACTACTTTGTGCTGATGTCTAAAAGAACAGATAAAGACATTTAGGTCGTGGTATCAACGCCTTGTTTTAGTGAGCCCAAATATCTGTTAATATTATGTATTCACATAGCAAAAAACTTATTGGATGAAATGCCCAGAACTAAGAAGACTGTGACTGGGAGTTTTACTAAAGGAGAATGTCGAAAAAAAAGAACAAAATAACATCGCAAAGGTTATTAATTCTGATGCTGACAGTTTTAGAAACAGTAACTGAAGCGAATCGGCCAACCGCATCAAAGAATCTCAAATGTGAAGATCAAAACTGAATCAATGCAATCAAAAGTGGCGAATCTGCAAACAAAAACTGTTTCAGGACATTTTTGTGTGATTCTGAAGAACTTTACTTGTTTGAGCGCTGAGGCAAATGTAGGTTAGATGTTCGTTGGTGATTGTTTTCATGCCTTTCGTGCACAGTGTTCATTAAAAGCTGAATGAACCGGGTTACACCGTGTTTACACACTGGAAGTGAGTGGTTTGATTTCAGTGAACATGGTGTTAGAATGTTAAAGCAATATTTAGAATTTGTTTACTGTGGCTTTTCTATGGATTTAAGTTATTGATTTCACTGCTGAGCCCACATTGTCAATGGAATGCTTGCTGCTTTTGATAAATTAAAAAATTATTTTAAAAATACAACTGAGAGTTGATCATAGAATAGATCAACTGGAATAGATCAGCTTGAGGGGCCATCAACATACTGTATTACAATAAATACTGAGGGCACTGTGGAATTCTAAAAGGATTAGTTCACTCAAAAATTACGAGATTCCAAAATTTGTTTCTCCATCTGAACAGATTTGGAGAATTCAGCATTACATCATTTGCTCACCAGTGGATCCTCTGCAGTGAATGGGTACCGTCAGAATGAGAGTCCAAACAGCTGATAAAAACATCATAATGATCCACATGTAATGTACGTAATCTACAAGCTGCATGTTTGTAATAAATCCATCAACATGTTTTTAGCTTCAAACCGCTATCCAGTCCTCTATCCATAATATGTTGCTTCCTTCAGTGAAAAAGCCTTCTCATTTGAATCAGGAGAGAAATCTGTACAGACCAAGCACTGTTTACAAGCAAAAACAGTCCAAAATAGCTGTAAACAAATATGTTGGTGGATTTTGATGTGAGGCGACAACAGGGGATGGATTTTGTCAATGGGAGATTTATGGATTATGGATGTTATTATGGATTATACACTGGTATTTCAGCCAGAAGTGATAGTTAAAGTACCTTGATGATGGATTTGTTTCTTACAAACACACAACTTTTCTCTTCACAAGATGTTAATTGTTGGACTGGAGTGGTGTGGATTACTTGTGGATTATTGTGATGTTTTTATCAGCTGCTTGGACTCTCTTTCTGACGGCACCCATTCACTGCAGAGCATCCATTGGTGAGCAAGTGATGTAATGCTACATTTCTCCAAATCTGATGAAAAAACAAACTCATCTACGTATTGGATTGCCTGAGGGTGAGTACATCTTCAGCACATTTTCATTATTGGGCAAACTATTTCTTTATTAAGTTCGGGAACCCATGACCTAGAGAAAACAAGACAGTACGCAATTATCTGGACGTGCATTATTAAAACAGAATATTCCATCACTATTAATTATTTACAGTCTGTCAGATTCACATAACAAGGGTTTTTCCCCACATGCTGATGACTATGCAGGTATTCGTTTCGATAAAATGTCATCAACCTCTTCTGTCATCTGTCTAATGTTTCCTCCCTCATTCTTTATACAAAGAAGTATCTTTTTTGCTCCAAACACATTAAAATGTAATTTCCTTAAAAGTAAAGCTAAGAGTGATATCAAGGTCAAACAGAGATGATGTGTCCTTCTGTGGCGCAGGGGGGCGAATGTATTTCCTGATGCTTTTAAAATGAGACATGTCGAAACTTATTATGCTCAGAAAACCACAGTGGCAGCGGCAGCCTGTCCGGGTTCATTCCACCCACTCTCTCGTCAAGCAAAAAAGACGGGAGACCTGTCAAACAACACCTGAGACAGCTAAAAGACATCAAGCAGTCTGAGAATGACTAAAACATAGGCGTAAATGCAGCATATGGAGCAACAGAGAACCTCTAGATACTCCTTCAAAGCTCAGGAGGTCTCAGTTGAATATTTTACACATGTATGTTGTCTCAGATGTTTCTCCGAGATCAAAAATAGTCACAAATGAGTGAGCAGTTGACGTACAGTAAGAGTATAGAGTTATAAAATAAACATGAACAGCAGCTCATATCATTTGATGGGACTTTGGTCATATTGAGATCTTTGACTTTGAGATATTGGCAAAATGGAGCACAGTTGGAAACTCTAGAAAAGAAATGTGAGATTACTTACTTTTTCTCAAGAGAAATATATGAGAAGCAGGAGAACTCAGGTTTCCATATGATCTTCAGTTGATATCATTGCTGTCTGGGAGACACGATACAACATTAAAGAGATCGATCTGTAATTTTTATTTCCTATAAACTAGAATCTACATATAACAAATCTCAAAAACGGAACTTTCAAAAACCAATACTATATATCAGAAGCTATGATAAAGCGTACGTAGATTTGGTTTCAAGTTTAAACAGTATAAAAGGAAACTTTCCTGTAGCTCATTCCGTGATCATGGCACTAGCAACACCAAGGTCATGGATTTGATTCCCAGAGAAAGCAAGAACTGATCAAACATAAATGTGTACCTTGAATGCAATCTGATTTGCTTTGGATAAAAGCATCTGCCAAATGCATAAATATAAACAATACTGTCTGAGGAAAATGTGAGTGTTTTGCCTATGCAAAACTCTGCCACTACAATAGCGTGTTCTGAGTGGTTGCCTGGGCGTTGCTATGCAGTTACTAATGTAATGTACCATTCTAAGTGGTTGTTTGTGTTGCTGTACAGTTTCTGGGGTGTTCTGGGTAGCTCCCAGGCCGTTGCTATGCAGTTACTTATGTGTTCTGAGTGGTTGTGTTGCTATGCAGTTACTAGGGTGATCTAAGTGGTTGCTTGTGTTGCTATGCCGTTTCTGGGGTGTTCTGATTGGTTGCCTGGGCATTGCTATGCAGTTAATTAGGTGTTCTAAGTGTTTTTGTTGTGTGTGTTGCTTTATAGTTAATTAGGTGTTGTTTTTCTGTTGCTATGCAGTTAATTATGTGTTCTAAGTGTTTTTTGTGTGTTGCTTTGCAGTTTCTGAGGTGTACTGGGTGGTTGCCAGGGCGTTGCTATGCAGTTACTTAGCCATTAAGAGTGGTTGTTTGTGTTGCTATGCAGCTACTGTGGTTTTCTGGGTGGTTGTTTGTGTTGCTATGCAGTTACTTATGTGTTCTGAGTGGTTGTTTGTGTTGCTATGCAGTTACTAGGGTGATCTAAGTGGCTACTTGTGTTGCTATGCAGTTTCTGTAGTGTTCTGAGTGGTTGCCTGGGCGTTGCTATGAAGTTTATTAGGTGTTCTAAGTGTTTTTCTGATTCTATGCAGTTAATCATGTGTTCTAAGTGTTTTTGTGTGTGTGTTGCAATGCAGTTTCGGGTGTTCTGGGTGGTTTCCAGGGTGTTGCTATGCAGTTACTTATGTGTTCTAAATGGTTGCCAGACCATTTCTATGTGGTTACTGAGGTGTTCTGAGTGGTTGTTCGTGTTTCTAGGGTGTTTTAGGTGATTGCTTACTGACTCAGCTCAAACGAGCACCACCCACATTCCTCTGAGATTCTTGATTTGATGCAAATCGTAAGTCTAAACGCTTTCAAAATTACTGAAGTTTATTCTATGAACAGGTTAAATCACCTCTTTCCTTGAAAAATGAATGGCCTTCCTCTCATAAGTTCCACTCCAGGGTCACTGCCATAGGTTTCCAAAAATAAACTTAACACACCATAATCACCTTTCATAAAAAAGCAGCAGCATCTTCTCAGCAGATCCCCTAATAAAGCCCTCATTACTAACATAGAAATGTCAGGGGGAAAAAAGAAAAGAAAAAGCTTTTAGTGTAAATGTCAAATCTCAACAGGTTCTGACAGGAAACGCTTTTAGAGTATATGCCCGTTTTTCTGAAGGAATAGAAAATACATCAGGTGGAATATATCGATACACACACAAGTAGTGGGTGTTTTCTAGTTTACTTACAATAAGATAAAGGTGAATGAGTATCGATAGTGTTTGGGCAAAAGATATATACACAACATAAATAACACAAATACTCATGCTAACTTGAACTGAACGTTACGTGCTAATCATATAGCGTAAGTCACGCTGTGAATATGCTTTTTCCGTAACACACTAAAACAAGAATAATGAGGACAATCTTATTTTTGACTAAAATTTAAATTAATATCAATTTATTCGGAATCTCAAACAAGAAACTGTAAAAATTAACATAAGGTTAAGTAAATGATGCTTCTGGTCCAGAATACGCGATTTAAAAGACCTTCAAAGATGAAGTAACTCCTGCAAAGTCCTTATTGTTCAGTTTGTCCTAGACAGACATAAATTCTCACGAGGGAAGTTTTGGATACCAGGTTCTTAAGAGAGAAATATAACAGATCTGACCTTAATATGAGAACACATATCAAGAAATGATGAGAGACAGATAGAAAGAAAGACTGAGAGAATGACTGAAAAAGATTTGACAAGACAACCCTGGAGAATCTTTCCCTGAAGCACGGAGAGCCTTTATTCAGGACTTCAATACAGGTTAAACTCTACCGACAGCGTTTGTCCATTACCACAGAAGCAGAATTATTACTATTACTGTGATTATCTGGTTACATTACAATAGAAAACTTTTAGGCGACGGCGGCCATTTTGTTCAAACAACTTGTAAAAGTGCATGTAGCATCCTATGACCCCTTTAAATCAGGCCTCAAACTTATAGAAAATTGCAAGTCAGAAGGACAGAGATATCTAACAAAATATGTTCCAGTTAAGTTCTGAATTTCTAATTTTAATTTTTAAAGAAATCAATTAAAAATAAAATTAGATGAACATTCAACTAAAATATTTTAGAAAAATCTTGTGCAAATGTTTTTGTGCTAATGTTTCAACAACCTTATTAAAGTAAGATTTAAGTGTTCATGTCTTTCTGTCTTCAGTCGCAAAGAAATTAAGGTTTTGTTCATGGATTTTTCTCCATATAATGGACTTCAATGGGATCAATGGGGTGAAGGTCCAAATTACAGTTTCAGTGCAGCTTCAAAGGGCTCTACACGATCCCAGCCGAGGAATAAGGGTCTTATCTAGCGAAACGATCGGTCATTTTCTTACTTGTATTAAAACTTATATACTTTTTAACCACAAATGCTCTCGTGACTTCATGCATTACGTAATGACGTTGGAAAGGTCACGAGTGACGTAGGCGGAAGTACCGACCCAGTGTTTACAAAGCGAGCGTGCAAAGAAAGTCAAACGCCCTTTACAAAAAAAGATAAAACAACGATGTCGGACGATTTTGAAGTTGGAGGAGAAAATTAGATTTTTACTACCCTACATTTTTTAATGAAGCGCTAACCGCGCATGACCTTTCCAACGTGATTATCTCATGCTTGAATTTGCTATGTGCATTTGTGGTTAAAAAGTACATAAAGTTAAATTTTTTTAGAAAATGACAGATCATTTAGCTAGATAAGACCCTTATTCCTCGGCTGGGATTGTGTAGAGCCCTTTGAAGCTGCACTGAAACTGCAATTGAAGTCTATTTTATGGAGAAAAATCCTGGAATGTTTTCCTCTAAAACCTTAATTTCTTTGCGACAGAAGAATGAAAGACATGAACATCTTGGATGACATGGGGGTGAGTAAATTATCAGGAAATTTTTATTCTGGAAGTGAACTATTCCTTTAAAGACCTGACAACTTTGAAAGAACGTTCAACGTTGCTGGAATAATGTTTGTTCATAACTTTGAGAAAACCTTGCCCAAAACCTTTTCGGACATTTGCCTGAAGATGATTGTTGTCCAAATGTCCAAAAACCTGTGTTTTTCCAGACACAACATCCCTAAGAATTACCTGCTATGTTTCAGTCGACACGAAAAATCTAATTCCATCTAATGTTTATGATTGCAGTATTTTATTTTCACAAAGTTTAAACCAATTGTATATAGATATATATATGTATGTGTGTGTGTGTGTGTGTACACACACTCTCAGAATGGTGCTATACAGTATCAGCTTTCAAACAACAGTATACTGTATGTGCCATAAAACTATTTGTTTTGTGTAGTATCTTTGCTTCACTGACTTGCATAATGGAAAACCACTGCCGTTTGTTTCGGATGTGTCTCTTTAGATGATTCTGGCGCCACTGACCGGCTCTTTGGCTTGAGCGCCCTTCCCATAATTCCCCCAACAATTTTCTATCCCCGTGTATCGATTCACATTTGGACACTGAAGTACAAAAGGGAGGTAATAAAAACACCATCCTGCGGCAAACTATCAGCCAAGGGTGCTCATGGGAAATCTGAAGTTGAGGCTGTGTATTGTATTCAGATATCCCCCGAAATTGAGCTAGAAACCTCTAAAGAAACTCACTCAAAAATTGCTCAAGTAATAAAAGTGTCTGAACACTTTCAGTGCCACGGATCAGAATCAGACACTTTAAATGGGTCGCCTTACAAGACGTCAGTCGAAGGAAGTAAAAGTTCATTGCAGAAGGAAAACATACTGTAACTTTCAGAACTCAAAACATCCTCCCATTTATTTAAAATGAGCTACAAAAATAGCTTTATGATGTCGATTAAATAACAAAACTAACACATGACCACCGACATTTCTCAACAACCCAGTGACGTTGAGTGGATAAAAAGGAAGTTGGATAAATATTGTCGCTGATCGAGTGACTAAAGTTTATTTTTAACAAGTTGTCTGATCATATTAGTCTGTTTTTAACAGTTTGTTCATCAACTGTTTCATGAAAATGTCACAATGTAAAGCAGTTTTGGGTAACACTTTAGAATAGGGAACACTTATTCACTATTAACTATGACTTTTCCCTCAATAAATTCCTAATTTGCTGCTTATTAATAGTTAGTAAGGTAGTTGTTAAATTTAGGTATTGGGTAGGATTAGGGATGTAGAATAAGGCATTAATATATGTGCTTAATTTGAACTAATAAATGGCTAATATTCTAGTAATATGCATGCTAATAAGCAACTAGTTAAGAGACCCTAAAATAAAGTGTTACCCAGTTTTGTTTTAGCGGCTGATGTTGGCCTATAAATACTCATTTCACTTGCAAAGTTCATTTACATATAGAGGTCATTCAACTACATTAGCAAAATGGCCTGCTCAGTTCTAGGGGTCAGAAATGGAGTGGAAAACGGTCATGAAAAGCGAAATTATGACTGTTTTGAATGCAAAAACCCTTGAGTGGATTATGCAGAAAATTCTCCAAATAATGTACAATATGACTTGTTTAGGTTAACGTCAGGGAATTTTGAATGTAAAATCTGGTGAGGTTTCTTTCCTTTGACTAATGCGAGTTCAGGTTAGTGTTCACGTAGCTTTAGGTCTGGATTACTTCGCACAGGTCAGCTGTGTGGCGGTTCACCGAGCTAATCTCTACAATGTGTCATATCCATTATAAAAGGTTATCATGATAATGCACTTTACGTGTGTATGTGGCATCAAATCCAAAATCCGTTGAATAAAGAGGCATGAAAAAACTCAGATTTTCCCATTTATTTTTGTTTTGAAAACTCTATAAATGTATAATAATGTATAATGCAATCCTTCATTAGAATTAGTTTCTGAAATTATATTATTGTCCAATTAAAGGAATAATTCACCTAAAAAAAACACTTCTGTCATCATTTACTCAACTTCATGGTGTTCCAAACCTGTTTGACTGGCTTTTTCCTGTAGGACACAAAATAATGCTTCATACAATGAAACTAGTGTTGACTAGCTCAAAAAACACACAATAAAAGTATCATAAGAATTTTCCATTCTGCGTTCAATTTATAATATATGCACAAAGCATCACATTTTAATGTAGAATTAAAAAAAAAAAAAAACTATGCATGATTGAGATTTATATGGAAGCTTGTTTCCACCATTGGCTAAAAAAATTAAAAAGGTAATTGTGACTTTTTCATCTCAAATTCAGACTTTTTTTAGAAACGTGCAATTCTGAGAAAAAAGTCAGAATTGTGAGATATAAACTTTTTTCTCACAATTCTGACTTCACATCTCTCAATTCAGTTTTTTTGTTTCCACCATGTAATAAAAAATAAAAAATGTAATTGCGACTTTTAATCTCACATTTCTGACTTTTTTCTTGCAATTCTGAGTTTATTTCTCACAATTTGGATTTTTGGAAATTCTGGATTTTTCTCAGAATTGTGATATAAACTCAGAATTGCAAGAAAAAAGTCAGAAATGTGAGATTAAAAGTCGCAATTACATTTTTTAAAATTACATATCAAACCCATAATTTCAAGAAAAAAAAGTCAGAATTGCAGTTTTCAGAATTCTGCCCTTTTCTCTCACAATTCTGATTTTCCATCTCACAATTTGTTTTTGTTTGTTTTTTTCCGCCATGGAATTAAAAATAGGAAAGGTAATTGTGACTTTTGTTTTGATTTTTTTTTTCTTGCAATTGCAAGTTTATATCTCACAGTTCTGAATTTTTCCTCAGAATTGTGAGATAAAAAGTCACAATTCCCTGTTTTATTTTATTTCCCATGGCGGAAACAAGCTTTCATAGATTTGAGAGCTACAACACAGTGAATATCTTAAATTTCAGCTCAAGTGGATTACGTTTTTTTTTTTTTCCATTTAAGAGCTTAAAAACGGGTAATTTTATGTCTTAATTTTATGGAAATTATGAGCTCGGACACAACACATTGTGTTCCAAAAGTCATACAGGCTTGGAAAAACATGAGGGTGGAAATGATTTTTGGTGAACTTTCCCTTTAAGGATTATTTTCACATACAAAACCCATAGTGAGATGGTGAAACCGTTCAAATGGTACAGAAAGTACAGACGTCATCCATGTATGCTTTATATTTCACAGTGTGTAAGGGAGCTGTTACTATGAGGCTTTATAGCTAAACTAAAACACATGAACGGAAGCGATCACCCATCTAAACTTCATACGTCACTGACGGTCCTGCAGTGAGAACGCTAGGCTTTCCCTTTCTCCACACCGGCCATCTGAGTGTCCTCCTGAATGTCGACGGTCGTGCCCGGCAGACAGCAGCTCAGCTGATGTTCCTTCCAGTCCTGCAGAAAGACGGATTCCAAAAATAAAGAGGCTCTAACCACTTTAATATGATGGTGAATGCTGGGGTTGGACTTACCTTCCGCTGACAGAAGCCAGAGCAGTAATGGACTTTATGGCAGCCTGTACACTCACTGGACGCCTCTCGACCGCAGTTCACACATGTGTGCTGGAAACACAGAAGAGAACATACAACTATTAATACTATTAAGAGAACAGTTAATCTCTCTATCTACACTGTAAAAAATGATATTGAAAAAATAAGTTGAGCAATTTCAGCTTTTAAAAAAAATGTTTTGTGTGAAATTCAACTTGATTTTTTAAAATTTTAATCTTTTTCTCTGTCCTATGAATTTTCTGAACTTTATGTCTTCAATTTAAAAATAAAACAAATTCAACATTCAAACATAAAAAGGTCAACATTCAAAGTTTCAACGTTCACAGTAAAAAAATTGTCATGAGTTCTACTTCCTTGCATTCAAATAATGATTGCAAAAATTCCATTCAAATTGGAATTTAAAAAGCATTCTTGATTCAGTTCTGATTGTTCTGATTTTTGTCTTCTTTTGAACACGAAACAAAAACAGTCAAGCTCTAAAAATTACAAAAACAAAAAAAAGCTTTGCAGACTTCCTTCAAAAACATTATCAAAAAAAACTTAATTACTCCAAACTCTTGACTGGTAATGTCTAATTTTATTATATAATATTATTAATATTGTTGTGTAAATAATCAATAATAATATTAATAAAATAATAAAAGGTGCAGTAGGTGTTTTCTGAGAAACGCTGTTGAAAGTTGATCGGACTTAGCACCAAAACATACTTTTAGCCAATCACCAGTAAGGGGCGTGTCCACACATGATGGGGGAGTTGCCTTTGTTGAATAGCACGTTCATGAATTTGGGGGCGGGGCTATCAAGAGAGGGGTGTGATCCTTTTGGGTAGGGGCGTGTTTTGATGATTTTCAGAAATCGCTTACTGCACCTTTAATATTAACGAATAATATTTAGACCTTAAATGTTGTAAGAACTATTTATGTAAAAAATAATGTTGTCAAAAATATTATGAATATCAGTCAAAACATTATAAATATCAAAGCACATATCTCCATCCAAGTGATTCAAGAGCAGCCTCAATGTTATACAAAATATCCTTTTTGTTTTCAAGTAAAAAAAAAATAGCTTTAAACAATGAGTAAATAATGCCAGAATGTAAAATTTTCACTAGCATTTTAAACAAGCAAAGACTCCGGGATCTATTGGCGTTTTCCTGTGGAGCATCTGTGTGTTTTCAGCTGCAGATTCTGATAGTCCTGCTTCACTCTCTCTTGTCACATCTGAACCGAAGCACCTGCCAAACACAGCGGGTGATGGTGTGTGACGGTCAGTGTTTCTACACCGCCGGCCGGCCGTCCGGTCCCATCACGACACACACATCTGAGAACGCCAACTACATCAGCAGAGCGCCACATGAGCCTCATTATAAAACTCAAAGCTCTGCTCCATTAAAGCTTATGAGCCACGGTCAGTCCTGTGGTAAAGCATTCAATGTACTTGCATATCTGTTGCTAAGGCTACAGTTAAACTAATATTACTTGATTAGATTAACGAAAATAGTATATTAATGATAACAAAATAACACTGATATGATAACAGAGAGAGTGAGAGAGATTTACCTTAATGATAATTTCAGTGATTTTCCCCTCAGGTTCTTCACTGAGTGACAACTGACTCTGAAAGGACTGCGAGAGAAAAACATGAATAGATGATGCTTCTTATAGGGGTCATAAAATACACTTTTCCCTTCTAGTCCACTTATAATGTCTGTAAAGGTTTCTCAGACCCAAAACAGTCATAATTTAGCTTTTTGCATTCAGTTATGGCGGACGACTCCACATACTGGAACATCGACGACACCGATTGGTTAAAACTTAAGTGGCCTTGATGACATCAGCAGGAAGGAAAGTTGTTTCAAAGTTGTAATAATTATTTTATTGAACTAACATCTACTGATGAATCGTCCATAATAAGAACAGGAAAATGTATTTAGAAGGTTTATTTGGTGAATTTTTATTTAATATCCTTTGACTTAAAAGACTTTTTTTTCTGTTAAACATAACATTAGTGCATTAACTTACTGTCTGTAAAGGTTGCTTAGACCAAAAACAGTCATAATTTAGTACTTAGGATAATTTTTCACACTTTTGTGACACTTTTGCTACTGCAATGTGTACATCTAAACACCCAACCAATTTGCATATTTATTCATGTTTATGCCATCACAATCAGAAATTTTTCAGCCAGTTTTTGCAGGTTAGTTTTAATAAATGCTCTTTTTAGTGTAGGGAAGATTGGAGTTTGTTATACTATTTTATTTCATGAAATGACTTAATTAAAGTCCTCGTGCAGTCACTATTGTATCCTTTAAAACTCAACTTTGATTATCAAATTGACACATTTAATTTTTTTTCTGTGAAAATATTTTCTTAATGCCTTAAAATGGCTTAAATATAACTCTACACCCCCTACCTCATTTCAGTATATGCGGCTCTATGAATATGCAAATTAGTCCCCACCTCCACTCAATCACACCAGCTCAACTACTTCCTTCACTTTCCCTCGGTTAACTGAAGTAGTAAAGGCTACATAATGGATAGTGGCAAAATTTTATTCATCTTTAATTGTTTTGTCTTTAAGCATATTAAAAACACCAGATAAACAACATTAAAAACTTGATTTTCACCACAGGCCGTGCCGGGGGTAATGCATTACAAGTAACACAAGTTACGTAATCAGATTACTTTTCAAAGTAACTAGTAAAGTAACGTATTACTTTTTATTTTACAAGAAAACATCTGAGTTACTTTTTCAAATAAGTGACGCCAGTTACTTTGTTGTCCCATTCACTGACTGACAGCTCTTCTGTACTCTGAGAGAACTGAGAGAAATTGGGAGTAAGTGCAGAGGCGCTGTGTGAACATGATGCTTACTGTAGTTCTAGACTAAATGTGAACATGCATTTATCTTATATGCTTATCTTATCTAATCTCACTTGCACGAAAAACAGATTCAGTGTTCCTCAAGATGAATAAAAACAGTGGAATGCAAACCTGCAATAATCAAATATATTAAATAACACAAATATCCTTTATGTATTTAATCCCATTTTATTAACTAGTGTCTTTGCTGCTGACCTTCAGTGATCCAATTCAACCATATTAATAAGCAAAAATGACTTGAGATAAAAATGACATTTGTGAAGGTTATTTTATTGCTGAAGAGTGTTGAACTTACTTCTCCTGCTTCCTATGCTTCATGCAATCCAGAATGGCTGAGGCTTATTTCACTTTTGGTGTGGAAGGGCTTTTACATTTGCCAAAAATATAACTTTTTATATTAAAAACAAGCAAGCCCAGCCCAGATGAGAAAAAGTAACGCAAAAGTAACGTAACACATTACTTTCTAAGTAATGCAATTAGTTACTTTTTTAGGGAGTAGCGCAATACTGTAATGCATTACTTTTAAAAGTAATCTTCCCCAACACTGACCACAGGGGTCTTTAACACTGACCTGTTTTGTGGTTGTAATTGTTTGAATAAAGACTTCAGTGTTTGTATCACCTCTTTCCTGACGCTGCTGTTTTTCTCGGGGCTGATTTCGGCATGCGCTCCGCTCTGACTGGCTTGTTTGGCCTGTGCGATGAGGACTTTGAGTTGCTGGACGTTGTTGAGCAGCGTATTGGCCATCTCTTCCAGGTAAAGCCACGTGCGCTGCTCGGCCATCTCCAGCCCGTTCATGAGCGGCCCCGCCGGAAAGGGTTTAGACTGCACCACCGCCAGCGCAGGAAGGGTGGCCAACACTGAGGAGAAACACACGTTCGAGATGAAGTGATGAAAGTCCTCTGAGTGATTAAATGTTCCTCTGGGACGTGATTTTGTAGAGGTGAACCGGCGTTCTAACAGGTACGACTTTGACGAGTACATTTACAGTCCGTCCTCATCTGATCTCCCATTAACCCTGACCCACATTTCATTCGAAAAGCTTTTTGCTCTAAAAAAAGACCAAACGGGTTCGGAAATGTGAGCCGGATGGACAAGAAATGACACTCTCAGTCTCGGACTCCACCCAGACGAACACAATTTTATGTCGACTACACTTGAATCTCAATGCCGTCTAGGAGAAACAACTGATCTCATTTGTGTTTCTTTTTCTACAGCAGTGGTTCTCAACCCATGGCCCGTCACGAATTCAAATGCGGCCCACCATGCTGAACACAATTTAAAAAATAACTTTCAGTTTTACAATTCATTTTAGTTTTTACATTAAAGGCACAATATGTAATTTTCGCCGTTAGAGGGCGCGTATTCAAAATAAACAAATAGACAAAGGCGTAGTTTGATGAGTGTGGAATCATGGGAGTTGTGGTCTTCAT
>NW_015641041.1:984523-986261 GCF_001515625.1 Sinocyclocheilus rhinocerous | reverse complement strand
CTCAACCCTCGGCCCGTCACGAATTCAAATGTGGCCCACCATGTTGAACACAATTTTAAAAATAACTTTCAGTTTTACAATTCATTTTAGTTTTTACATTAATTTAAAAATGTACTAAACAAATATAAGCTATAATGTTTTTGTTATATAAAATAATTTTGTTTTTCATATATTATTTTCAGACATGAGCAGATGTAGGCTAATTAACGTTACGCATTTAATGAACAATTACAAGCGCGCACTTTGGCAGAATTCAATTCAAATAGTCATCAGCAGCCATTAGTTCGGTAAAATTGAGCATCAGAATGGACAAATTTGTTATTTAAGGGAGAAAAAACAAAATGTGGAAAATGCCAGCGAAGAAACACATACAAACAAGAATAGTGGCAGCATCAGCAGTGAAGGTAAGAGAGTGCTGGACTTCGGCATCAACTTTCGGTTTGCCCCGCCACTCACTTGAAGATGATCAGGCAAAAGGAAACACCCAAACTACGCAGCAATCATCCTTAATCGCAGAAATGTGGCGAATCATCTCGGGAGAGAACCTCAGATTATTAAATTCTAAAGTGCTTTCCATATTTGGATCAACATAGGCTACATTTGTGAATGCACATTTTCTGCAATGTCGAAAAATAAAAAATTGTCTTTTTATTTATTCCTTCCCTTTCTAGCTTGTACTTATTTGAACAATACCTAAAACTTGGTATTACAAGCACTTCCTGTGTCTGTTTGCCTCTTTAAGAAGAATTGCTTTATGTATTCCCCAACTGTAAGTTGCTTTGGATAAAAGCGTCTGCAAAAAGACTAAATGTAAATGTAAGTCACGCTTCCGTGCGCTTCTTACAGACTGTAATTTACAATCGCAACTTCATTGTGCTGTTACTCTTTTCGAGCCGAATTTCACAAAATTGGTCAGCTCCCGACAGCATCAGGTGTTTTATTAATGGTGAGTAGAATTATTTATTTATTTATTTCAATGAATGTAATCGAGTAGATATCATAATATTTAGGCTGTAATATTATAAATCTGGTTGGTTTGTATTGGTGACGTAATATGTAAATGATACGCGTGCGGGTGAGACTTGCACTTGGACCATAGTGCGGCCCAGAGGAAAAAAGGTTGAGAACCACTGGTCTACAGGATGAAACATATGTGAACGTGGCTCAAAATACAGTATCTGTGTCTCTGTTTGTATAGTCAAACATCAGTCTGTGTGTTTTAGCTCAAATATCTCCCATAATTCAACAGATCTCACATGTCCTGATGTTAGTAAATTCACTTTATCCCCTTATTTCTGAAATAAAAACATATCTGCTAACTCAAACATGGCTTATATCTGATAAAAAATACCTGGGTATTCATGCTAGGGGACTTAAAAAGAATGAAGAGGTTATGAGAGAGAATGTAAATTATAGCCTTTTATTTTTGGCCTTTTTGTCACTTTTATTAATAGGGACAGTGATATAATGAATAGAAGAGGGCAAAACTGAATCGTGAAATGCCACAAGCCCAGATTTTACCAGTTAATTTCCATGTTTTTCCCAATCATTTGTGATGAGGATTATGGTTATGAAAACCTAATATATATATATACACAGTATATATATATATATATATATATATATATATATATATATATATCATTTGTGATGAGGATTATGGTTATGAAAACCTAATATATATATATACACAGTATATATATATATATATATATATATATATATATATATATATATC
>NW_015641041.1:974358-984394 GCF_001515625.1 Sinocyclocheilus rhinocerous | reverse complement strand
AACATTTTTATTTTAGCTAGTTCCTAAAATATTACATTTAAAATGAAATTTCCCATTTTAATTTAGTTTAAATTGTTGTACTAAAATAACAAAAACTGAAATAAAAATAACAACTATATAGACATTTGTATATATAAAAGAACTTCTAAACAAAAACACACAAGAACATTATTAACTGAAATTAAGATGAAAACCTGAACAATTGCTTATATGTAAGAAAATGTATGTAAGAAAAATTTATATTCACTATAGACATACATTCACCAAGACGTTTTTTTTCTCCTTGACTTTAAGACTCCTGAAAGGTGGATTTGAACTCATGGTGGCCACATGAGCACCACAGCTCAATGTGTCTGAGCATGTGCATTAACCACTAGGCCCCTGCTCCTACATCAATACTTTGTAGACGTGAGAATATGCACCCATTTTCCTGTGGCAGAAATGAATTTTTTCTGTAATATTACGGTCCACGGCTGTGGACACACTTTTTGTCTGGTTATTTTCTTGAATCAGTCCAAGCGAGTCGAGGTCAGGATGCTTTAAAAGAGAAGTGCTGAAGCATTTCAGACACACACACAACCTGACAGAGCTAAAAAAGAAGGAGAGAACGATGATTTCCTGGGACACAGAGCACAGTGGTGGATCAGTGACACAGAGCCAGGTCACGCTCCCTGAAGCGAAACATCTACACCGGACGACTGGAGTATATATATATATATATATATATATCATTTGTGATGAGGATTATGGTTATAAAAACCTAATATATATATATACACAGTATGAAATACTTTAGCTAGTTGCTAAAATATTAAATTAAAAATAAAAAAAATTTGTTTAACTTGATGTACTAAAATAACAAAACCTGAAATAAAAATGAATAAAAACTACATGCACATATTTAAAAAATAATAATAAAACTACTAAAAATGACAAAAACGCACAAGAAAATTATTAAAACCTTAATTGAAATTAAAAAGAAAACCTGAATTACGGTCCACGGCTGTGGACACACTTTTTGTCTGGTTATTTTCTTGAATCAGTCCAAGCGAGTCGAGGTCAGGATGCTTTAAAAGAGAAGTGCTGAAGCATTTCAGACACACACACAACCTGACAGAGATAAAAAGAAGGAGAGAACGATGATTTCCTGAGACACAGAGCACAGTGGTGGATCAGTGACACAGAGCCAGGTCACGCTCCCTGAAGCGAAACATCTACACCGGACGACTGCCCTCAACTTCAGAAATAAACCCTCAGACTGAATTCAAACCATGATCCTTTTCTCTTGAAAAGAGAGCAAGACAAGAATGAAAAGACTTTGAAAGAAGGATATAAAGCGGTGTATGGAATTATTGGCTATCCGTAAATGAAAATAATTAATTGTAAATAGTTTAGTAAATTTGTACTTAAAGGAGTAGTTCACCCAAAAATGAAAATGTGCTTTTTAAGATGAGGATGAGTTTGTTTCTTCATGGGAACAGATTTGGAGAAATGTAGCAATATATCACTTGGTCACCAGTGGATGCTCTGCAGTGAATGGGTGCCGTCAGAATGAGAGTCCAAACAGCTGATAAAAACATCACAATAATCCACAAGTAATCCACACCACTCCAGTCCATCAGTTAATGTCTGCATGTTTGTAAGAAACAAATCCATCATTAAGGCATTTTAATTTTAAACAGTCGCTTCTGGCCAGAATATGAGTTGATAATCGATAATAACACTTCCTTCAGTGAAAAAGTCCTGAAGGAAGACCTCTGTCTATCCCACATCAAAATCCAGCCACATATTTGTTTAGAACAGTTTTGGCTTGTAAACGGAGCTTGATCTGTGCAGATTTCTCTCCTGATTCGTGACTTTTTCACTGGAGGAAGCATTATAGAAAATATGAATAGTATTTTAGCAACAGTTTGATGTTAAAACGCATTAATGATGGATTTGTTTCTTACAAACATGCAGCTTTTCACTTCTCAAGACGTTAACTGATGGACTGGAGTGGTGTGGATTACTTGTAAATTATTGTGATGTTTTTATCAGCTGTTTGGACTCTCATTCTGACGGCACCCATTCACTGCAGAGCATCCACTGGTGAGCAAGTGATGCAATGCTAAAACAGAATATTCAATGGAAAAAAAATGTAGCGCATGACTTTGACTTTATACATCAGGAATTGATCTGCTTGTGAAACCTAAGCAGCCTTGATGACATCAACAGGAAAGGTCAATTGTTTGAATTAAAATATGAAATATTTCATTGGATAATTTAATTGAATTTTGAATATTTATTTAATTTTATTTTTTTAGTTGAAATAACGTACTGATAAATCATTCACAATAAGGCCAGGAAAACATAGAAAGTTTGAGTTCATGTTTTTAGACTAAGTGTTTTTTTTTTGTTAAGGATTTAAAAATTAACATTGCACAGAATGAATGTCAAATTAGCTAAATGTGCTAAAACAGCATTAAGTGAATTTAACAGCATTAAACGTTTAATTAATCTGAAAGGTTAATGCATTAACTTCAGCAGTGCTTCATTAATTCAGCAGATAATGTCATTTCTAGAAACACTCGGATGAAATAATCTACAAATCATTGGTTCAGAGGTGTTATGAAGTCTCCCGACATTTGCTCACAGGATGGCTTTGGACGGTCCAAGCGTGACCCATAACAGGACAGACCCGATGTACCCTCTGTCCCACAAAAGTGCCATTTAACAGAAGTCACCCCAACTGGACAGGTTACAAAAACACAGAACGACTCATTATCAGAGTCTCACGCTGAGCTCAAAACGGCCTCCGTCTCACACAAAGGGGCCTAAAAATAACAGCCCTTTTATTTCCAGCCAAAAAAGAGCCAGAAAGAGGCCAATCCTGGGCTTCAGAGGGGGAGAGAGTCTCATCCTCAGATGGCACGATCACAGACCGCCGACGGACCAGTCAATGACCCTCTGATGCAAATTGCACACAAAAAACGCAAGTGCTCTGGCAGAGCTTTAATCTGATTGGCTGTTCTTACTCATCCAAGTGGCATCCAGTTATCATACACTTATTCTGCATATTTATGATGGAAGGTCAACCCAAGTGCACTGCATTGTAGGATACAGTATTCCTCACAGTGTGCTCTGTTCTATACTGCACATTTTGGCAAATACGTCCAGAAAGTCTACATAATGTGCACAAAACCCATACTACATACTTCCAAAATAGTAGCATGCAAGTATGTGGTTTTGGTCATTAAAAACACCCTTTGGCTGTAGTATTTGACACCACCCACCGGTTGTGTTGGTGAAGACGTCAGTGGGCACAGGGCTGTCGGAGATGATGGCTGCCGTCTCTCCTGTCGCCGTTCGGTCAAAGGTCAGCGTGCCTGATGTGGTGATCTGTCCAGACGGAGTCATTGTAACTGAGAGCAGACAGACAGTCATGAGCCGTTTCCAGTGTCTCCTGAGAGAATTACTCACTTTGCTGATCCTTATGAGAGACGTCACACGGTTTGATATCAGAAAACTCACAACAGAATCACACCTGAGAGTCATAACCACCGATACAAAAAAAAAAATTATATATATATACTGTATATATGTATCTCTTTGGATACTGGAATAATAATATTATTATATAGTATTTATACAAAAAGTTTAATAATACACATCTGTATATTTATATTATTAAGTTCCACTTAAAAGGGTTTACTATTTAGATGCAACCATAAAAAATTCATTTTATTTCATATTTCATATATTTTTTTATTAATATTTTTGATTCCTTTTTAACATAATATTAATATTTATTTATATTGCTTGATTAAAATAAATCAAATAATACAATGAAAATAAATTATAAAAAAATACCAAATAAATCAAATAATAAATAAATTATATAAAAATTCAAAATTCATTATTTTATGTATCTGTAAATTATTAAAAAATACAAAATAAATCAAATAATAATAAATAAATTATATAAAAATTCAAAATTCATTATTTTATGTATCTGTCTGAAATACAATATGCAATTAATGACATTTCCAAAACAAACAACAAAAAACAAAGATGCAGAAAATTATGCACTTTGTTTTTTTATTTTATTAATTTTGTTTTTTATTATTTATTTTTAGTAATTTATTAATTTGTGTATTACATATTATGTATTATGTATTTTATTTTAGTCAGAAGCAGAAAATAATGAATTTTGGTTTCGGATTTAATTGTTTTATTTTATTATTATTTTATTTATTTAGTATTTTTAAATAATTTATTTTATTGTATTATTTTAATTAATTATAATTATTATATATGTATATATATTTATATATAATATAAATATTTATTATATATGTATATATATATATATATATATACACACACATATATATTCCATCAACACCAGCTTGTGATGTTGTTAGTTGCTGGCCTACACGAAAAATTATTTTTTTTAAAATTAGTTCTGAACTCATGCCGAGTTAATTAATAAATTAAGTCATTTTATTTTCATTTAGCAGCAAAAAAATTTTTTTCTCAACAACATCAGAATCTGGTGACAGGAGACGCGGTTTAGATGGATGTTAATACCAGGTGCAGGTGGTAATCTGTCTTGACTGACAATGTTTGATGGGATGTAAATATTGGGAATAAATGTGCGGAGGCACAGGGGAACAGTAAGGCTCTTACATGTTGCTCCAGGAGCCAGGGTGATATTCTTTGGAGAATGAACTTCCTTCTTCTCAGGAGAAGCTGCCCGCTCGCTGTCCTTCTTCCTTCTTTTATAAGGGACGAACAGTCTGACGGGGCCCGTCTGTAGGGCACCAAAATCCACAATTAGTCTCTAGAGCGATATGACATCACAACTGAGACTTCAGCCATTACAAATTACCATGGAGACGTCCTCTCCTTCGAAAGATCCGTCCTTCGTACACTGCAGAAGAAACAGGCAAAGAAAGAGGAGTTTTGCTACAGTATGTAAGCTAAATGAAATAAGCAAGATTTTTTCCATTTAAAACAGATTCACATGCAACATACTTACGCTGTATATTTATTTTTGCATAATATTAATATTATATTTATTAAATCTATATGATTATTATTTTACTGTTTTTTAATAATAACCTTTATATAATAATATTTTATAAATATTTTATTTTTATTTTATTTCATAGTATATTTTTATTTTGATTCCTTTTTTACATAATATTTATTTAGAAATATATTGCTTGTTTGAATATTTTTTCTGTATTTAATTTTATGATTTTATATTATTGTGTAATAATAATACTTAAATAACAATTCATATAAGTATTATATAATGGTAACTTGTAATATAAATCATATAATTAATAAAAGTGTGTGTGTGTGTGTGTGTGTGTGTGTGTGTGTGTGTGTGTGTGTGTGTGTGTGAGTGTGTGTGTGTGGCCTCCAAAGGCTGGTCTGACCTGAATGAGACACTGTAGAGGTCGGCCGGCGTAGCGGATACTTCTCTTCCAGTCTTTGCTGCTGGCTCTTCCTGACATACCCTCAAACTCTGTCGGGGTGTACCAGTTATTGTTGTGTTTGATACAGCGCCCTTTGCCCCCTGAGGTCAAAGATTAAAGATCAGTCACTGGCTGTGTCTCAATTCTTATATTATGTGTCCTTGTATAGTAATGAGTGTGTCTTAAATCATGGCACATAGAAAACAGTATGCCAAAGCAGCCCAGATAGTGAACTATTTTCCAGTGGATTTCTCATGTCTTTGGGCTTATAGTACCCACAATTCCTTGTGCAGCTGAAAAACCATTTGTGATGTTTCTCTTCTGACCTTTTTAGTTGTAAAAAAAATGTATGTAAGACTTACTATCACATCATTAAATTGTGTCTTGACACTATAAAGCCAGTAACACTTTACTATAAAGTCCTTAGTAGGTTACATTGACTAATGCATTAACTAACATTACCTAACAATGAGCAATACATTCGTTACAGTATTGGTTAATCTGTGTTAATGTTAGTTAATAAAAAATGCAACTGTTCATTGTTAGTTAATGTCAGCTCAGGTCCAGTAAATAATATTGTAAACACTGTAAATAATAACAGATACAGCTTTTTAAATACATTGTAATAATGTATTAGTAGATGTTGACATGAACATTAACTCAGATTAATAAATGCTTTACAAGTGTTTTTCATTGTTGGTTCTTGTTAACTATTATAGTTAACAAATGGAAACTTACTGTAAAGGGTTACCTCATTTTTGTGCATTATTTTGCGTTTTCATGTAATATTTATCACCTAGCAAATACGTTACTTTAAAATTCATCATTTGAGGTTTTTAATTTAAAATCTGCTGTGAGAACTTTCCTCACCATTTTTTCACAACTAAATAAAGTCTAATAATAAAAATACTACTACTAATAACAAGCGTATTGTTTTAATTATATTATTGTGATTATAATTACAAAATAAAATTTAATTACTTGAAAATACAAAATATTACTATTGTAATATTTCATTGTAAAACACAAAAAGTATTTAAGAAAAAATTATATAATAATAATTTGTAAAATAATAAATGAATAATAATTTTAAAGTTTGAAAATCAAGAAATTAATACAGTCATAAATATTAGCATTGTACTTTTACAGTTTTCTTTCAAATAAAATTATAATTACTTAATTTTATTAAATACTCACTTACTTGATTTCTTTATTTTGAAGTGAAATACTTAGTATTTGTATGTATTTATTCCGTAATAATCATCATAATAAAAGAAATAATAATCGTTGTTATTAATTATTGCTTTATAGTCATATTCATATATAATCACAAAGATTTGAAGTTGTGCAGCCCTACAAACAAGCACAGCAAACCCGTAGTTTTTTAAAATCCCATTTTAAATCACAATTTTTTTGAACAGCAAAATCGCAATTAGTTTTCCCCCCCAAATGCAAATTAGGCTGCAGCCTTTGTTACTGCCAATACTGTCCTGACAGCTTGTTAACCTGCAGATGATCATGTGTTTGATTTCCTGCACACTTCCTGAGAGGTTTTGAAACACACAGCTGGCTTAGTGTTAGTCGTGTGACGCCCTCTTGTGTCGACTGTGTACCTGAGCCCAGTCTGCTTTTGTACAGAATCCCGCTGGTGTTCCTGCAGCGCACGGGGAGCTCGTTGTCGTAAACCGACGGATCCCAGTTGTACTTAGAGACGTCCTTATCGTGTCCAGACGTCAGAGGGGTGCTCGGGGTTTGAGGACCTGAGAGGGAAAAACACACACGAGTATAGAAATACTGCATTTCACAGACTAACTAAAGTTGAAAAAGTGAAAAAGCATAATAGGACCCCTTTACGTCTAGTTTTATAGCTCCTAGCAGTCCAGTTTACCAGGTGTCATAGGTGTTGCGGTGCCTTTCAGCCCTGTGGCGTCCACGATGCTCCCATCCGTGTGCACCACGATCAGCGTGGCCTTCTGGGTACTCAGACTGTCTCCGATCTGAAGCGTAGTTCTGCCTGTCTACATGAATCAGTTAAGACATATTAAATCTGATGTTTTTATTTTGATCCAAAACATATCTGTCCTAACATTTATTTCACACTAACTAAAAATAAACGGTATTACCGTGATTATTTTGGACTAAATCTAAAACTATAAAACTATTTTTGTTAACTTAAATAAAATAAACCCTACCTGAAATTAAATAAAATATAATAAAATTTTATTTTATTTCAGCTAGTTGAAGAGAAAACCTCTCATTTTCATTTAGTTTAACTTGACGTACTAAAATGACTACAGAAATCAATAACAACTATAATAAAGTATATATTGTATAAATAATAATATTAATAAAATTATATATATATATAATACAATTATATAAAAAACTAAAACTAATAAAAAATGACACACACAATCAAATTATATCAACTATTATATCAAGTATATCAACTTTAAGTACTAAAATAACTAAAAATTAAATAAAGCCTACAGTGAAATAATAAATTATAAATAGTATATGTTTTTAAAAATTTTAATTGTGATTTTTGTAAATGTAACTTTTTTAAGTTCCAGGTTTGCTGCGCCTCTTTGTTATATTACAGGTTTGCTCCTGATTTAAAAGCTGCTTCAAAAGGTAGGAAGCATAATTACATATTTTGGCCAAATTCTTAGGAAGCATTGCATGATGCATTTTTATGCGATATTCCAAAATGTGCATAAAAATAGGTGGATGGAAACATAGCTATTGACATAAAACACATCAGCAATACCCCACTCATGTTTTTTTTAAAGGGGTCCTATTATGCTCTTTTTCAAAGTCTTGATTTTGTTTTGGGGGTGTACTAGAACAGGCTCTCATACTAGGTTGTTTGAAAAACACATTATTTTTCACATATTTTACATTATTACAACACCTCTCTCCCCAGTCTGGCATGAACGGCTAGAATAGTTCCTGCATCAAATGAAGGCCCGGGTTAGCTGGGCCAGTGTGCGTTGTGATTGGTTAGCTGGGCCAGTGTGTGTTGTGATTGGTTAGCTGGGCCAGTGTGTGTTGTGATTGGTTAGCTGGGCCAGTGTGTGTTGTGATTGGCACCACTCGGCGCCTGGTCGGGAAATGTCATGCCCCTTACCATAGCCGCCTGCGAGCTTCAGTGTAAATATTGCGTCAAAATCAAATCAATTTGAGCGCGATTTAAACCCGGATGATTGTAACCACTCTAAGTTCGTCTGCCTTGGGAAAGCTAGCGTGTCTCCGACATAGTGATAACACTCGTTGCCTTCTCTAGTGCAGCTCAACCAGGTCTCGTCCCATTCGTCGATATTTGTGATATCACAAATCCTGGAAAATATGCGTTTGTAGTCCAAACGAGTCATTCGTTGTAGTTTTTGAAAAGTGATTTCTGTTAAATAAAATATCTCCTTTTGAAATGGACTTTGAGCTTTGTAACTTTTTTTTGCTCAAACAGCAACATTACAGACTAACTAAAGTTGAAAAAGTGAAAAAGCATAATAGGACCCCTTTACGTCTAGTTTTATAGCTCCTAGCAGTCCAGTTTACCAGGTGTCATAGGTGTTGCGGTGCCTTTCAGCCCTGTGGCGTCCACGATGCTCCCATCCGTGTGCACCACGATCAGCGTGGCCTTCTGGGTACTCAGACTGTCTCCGATCTGAAGCGTAGTTCTGCCTGTCTACATGAATCAGTTAAGACATATTAAATCTGATGTTTTTATTTTGATCCAAAACATATCTGTCCTAACATTTATTTCACACTAACTAAAAATAAACGGTATTACCGTGATTATTTTGGACTAAATCTAAAACTATAAAACTATTTTTGTTAACTTAAATAAAATAAACCCTACCTGAAATTAAATAAAATATAATAAAATTTTATTTTATTTCAGCTAGTTGAAGAGAAAACCTCTCATTTTCATTTAGTTTAACTTGACGTACTAAAATGACTACAGAAATCAATAACAACTATAATAAAGTATATATTGTATAAATAATAATATTAATAAAATTATATATATATATAATACAATTATATAAAAAACTAAAACTAATAAAAAATGACACAAAAATACTACAACTTTAACTAAACTTAATGAAATTATAAAAAAAAAACTAATTCAAAATACTGATAAAAACTATAATAGTATCTAAATGATACTAAAATAATCTAAATGATAACTAAAATAAATGATACTAAAATGTTAACTAAAATAGTTTTTGTTTGCATAATATATGTGTATGTACTGTGTATATTTATTATGTATATATAAAAGCACACACATACAGTATATATTTTGAAAATATTTACATGTATTTACATGTATATATTTATATTAATATAATTTATATCATGTATAAATATATTTAATATATAAACGAAACATATTTTTCTTAAATATATACATGCATGTGTGTGCATTTATATATACATAATAAATATACACAGAACACACACATAGTATGCAAACAAAATCTTTTATTTTGGATGCGATTAATTGCGATTAATCGTGTGACAGCACTAAATAAAACATAATAAAAACAAGTTTTATTCAATAC
>NW_015641041.1:969486-972068 GCF_001515625.1 Sinocyclocheilus rhinocerous | reverse complement strand
ATATGTGTGTGTACTGTGTATATTTATTATGTATATATAAAAGCACACACATACAGTATATATTTTGAAAATATTTACATGTATTTACATGTATATATTTATATTAATATAATTTATATCATGTATAAATATATTTAATATATAAACGAAACATATTTTTCTTAAATATATACATGCATGTGTGTGCATTTATATATACATAATAAATATACACAGTACATACACATATATTATGTAAACAAAAGCTTTTTTATTTTGGATGCGATTAATCGCGATTAATCGTTTGACAGCACTAATAACATGTAAGATGGTTTTATCATTATATATGAATATAGTTACCATACAGTGCAATGGTTTTGGTTTATGTTTATTTAGGTTCAATAAAAAAAACCTTCTAATGGTGAAAAGCAAGCAAATAAATAAATAATTCAGCCAGAAGAGAACTACAAAAATATAAATTGCATCATTTTGATATGTGTTTTCAAGTTATTTAACATTATTGAAAATTATAACAGAAGTTATCCAAATAAAACATTTTTGGACATGCAAGTTGGTTTTATCATGGTATAGGAAAATCATACAGTAATCATACAGTATCACAGTTTTGGTTTCTATCAAAGTACCATGGTATTGTCATCTGACTGTAACACGGTACTGCCACTATTTCGTGACTTTATTTACAAATGAATATTTAGTATTTTACAAAATAATGTATCCTGCATAAAGACAAGCATAATTATACTGTCAATTTCAAGCCTTTTTAACTTTAAATCATGCATAGGTTTAGAGTGGACCAGCGAGAGTGTTTTATCTTACGAGCACGTGTTCAGGGATGGACGCTGCTGTGGCGACTGTAGATGTGAACACAGATTCATCTGAGCTCTGGACATCCCCAACTGTGACGGCTGTCACCTCTGCAAAAAAACACAAACTTTATATGACTTTGGGTAGACGACAATGTTCTTGGTGTTTGTGCACATGACGTACTGTACTTGAATAATTAAGATTTAATAATAAAAATAAGAAACGGAGCAATTCCAATAGGGTCCTCACACCAACGGTGCTCAGGCCCTAATTAATAATTAATAATAATAATTTTTTTATTTGTTTTGTTTTTGAAAGAAGTCTCTTTGGATGTATTTATTAAATCTAAAAAATACAGTAAAAACAGTAATAATATAAAATATTATTACAAATTAAAATAACTGTTTTCTATTTAAATATATTGTAAAATGTAATTTATTCCAGTGATTCAAAGCTGAATTTTCAGCATCATTACTCCAGTCTTCAGTGTCACATGATCCTTCAGAAATCATTCTAATATGCTGATTTGCTGCTCAATTATTATCCATTTTTATTGGCACTCATTATAAAAACGCTAACACTTTACAATAAGGTTCCATTAGTTAATGTATTAACTAACATGAACATTTAACAATGCATTTATTACAGTATTTAGTCTTTCATTGTTAGTTCATGTTAATTCACAGTAACTAATGTGAACAAGCACGACTTTTGATTTTAATAATGCATTAGTAAATGTTGGAATTAACATGAACTAAGATTAATAAATGCTGTAAAAGTATTGTTCATTCTTAGTTCATGTTAACTAAAGTAGTTAACTAATGAACCTTATTGTAAAGCTTAACCATAAAAACTATTATCAATGTTGAAAAAATTTTTGTGACATTATAAACGTCTTCAGCATCCCTTTTGAAGAGTTTGATGTGAAGAGAATTGTTTGTTTGCCCAAAACAAAATACTATAATATTAACGTAGACCGTATGATTTGCGCATGCGCACACTGACCCGCAAACGCCGCTTCGGCATCGTCTGGGTTCGGCAGGGATTCGGTGATGTCGATGTTTCCCGCTTCTCCCATCACAGTCATCGTGGCGACTTCGGCCTCCGACTCGGTATCCGAACCTACCGCCTCTCCCGCAGACACGTCCTCAGACGCGTCGCCCAGCTCGAGTGCCTTCGCCGCCGGTTCAGTCGCGTCCATTTCAAAACAGCGGCGCACGAAAGCAGCCGAAATTATCCGAAGGATTGTCGAGGCGAGGTGCGCGTCCCTCACGATTTGTAAAGGTGCAGGTGTCCAACGAGCGCTTGGTCAACTTGCACGAATAAATAATTGATTTATAAAAACGATTTATTTTTCTTCAGGTATGAAAGAAAAGAAAATGGTTGCAGGATAATGGCCTCCGAGTGCCTTTACTGGGGACGGGGGATCAACACAGGAAGGAGAGCAAGCGGAAATTACCGAATCAAAACGGAAATTATCGAAAGAACACGACGTAGCACGAAACCACGCTCGACAGCAGACGTGATTTTCAGTCAGAGTACATAAATGTAGATTTCTTAAAAGCTATTTCAAGTTTTGCGGCATTTAAAAATTATTTTACATTTTTATTTCTAAGTAGCTGAAATGAATGCCTTAAAACTCTGTAAAATACTTGCAATATATATATTTATTAACCTTCTAATTTAATTTATATTTTAGCTTATATATTTTATATATTAATAATTAATTTATATATTAATCTCTCTCTCTCTCTCTCTCTCTCTCTATATATATATAT
>NW_015641041.1:951446-969325 GCF_001515625.1 Sinocyclocheilus rhinocerous | reverse complement strand
TCAAAAGAATAAAAAATGGTGAAAAAGCTAAAAAAAAAAAATGCAGTCAGAAAAGAACTACAAAAATATAGTCAAATGTATTTTGATGTGTACATTTTAGACGAATATAATATTACAATAAGGTTATAATTTTAAGGTTAAAATTCAAGAATTTTCATAATTTAATTAAAAAAATACAATTACTTTTTAAAATCTTTATTGTAAATTATTTTTCTTTGAGTATACTGTGATTCATGTAATAATAATAATAATCCATATATCTGGCATTATCAGAGTACATTATTAAAGTAAAATGTAGTATATTTGAAATATGAAAGGTATGAAGTAGAAATTATTTATTCAAGTCTCGATAAAGTGTTTGTGGATGTGGATCATCATACAGGCCAGCCGTAAGAACCGGAATTCACTTTACGGATCTGACCAGGCTGCCGCGGAAACCTCACTAGCTGTCCTGTGGATACAATTCATTAAACTAATTCATTCATTCTAGAGAAAAAAAAACACTGCCATAGCAAACACCACTAATTACTATTAATAGTTGATGGTCTGTTTATTTGTTTACTGCTGTTTATTACCTGGAGTAAGCGGGATTGTAGTTCCAGTATTCAGGACAACTTCAAGAGCGGACGGCTCCTGACTCCCAGACTCCTCTGCAGGTATATATATATATATATAAAATATATATATCGGTAACACTTTACAATAAGGTTCCATTAGTTAATGTTAGTTAATGTATTAACTAACATCAATGAACAATGAACAATACATTTATTACAGTATTTATTAATGTTAGTTAAAGAAAATACAGTCTTTCATTGTTAGTTCATGTTAATTCACAGTGCATTAACTAATGTTAACAAACTTTTGATTTTAATAATGCATTAGTAAATGTTGGAATGAACATGAACTAAGATGAATAAATCCTGTAGTATTGTTTCTGCTTAGT
Organism: Sinocyclocheilus rhinocerous; assembly: GCF_001515625.1. NCBI lineage: Eukaryota > Metazoa > Chordata > Actinopteri > Cypriniformes > Cyprinidae > Sinocyclocheilus > Sinocyclocheilus rhinocerous. Next base: position 968,379 of record NW_015641041.1, on the reverse strand, counting down.
TCATGTGAACTAAAGTAGTGAACTAATGTTAACTAATGAACCTTATTGTAAAGTGTTACCAATATATCTACTGATTAATTAAATATTTTAATGCATTTAATTAATGATTTATTATTTTTTGTTGTTGTTGTTTGTCCCCAACAACCTCTGTAGGCCCATTTAACCTTTGTCAGGAAAGTAAAAGCTTAAAAAAAAAATAATGCATGGTGTATTACTGATGTATTTTATGTTTTAGAATAAAAGGTGAAAATATCTTGAGCTTTTGTAAACACAAACTTTATTGCAGGCATTTAACCAAAACCCCACTCAAAAAACCCATTGACTTTGGGAAGATGGGACCAGAAGTTCAAAAACACGTCTCATTTTCAGGTTTGAGGACTCATCCCTGCAGCACTGAGAGTTTGTTTAGAAAGTTGAATCAGGGAATATAATGATTACTACACCACGAGCATGAAGCTGATGAGGGCGTCTCACCCTGCGTGTAGCCGTCAAACTCTGGGTGATACTTCAGTTCCGGGTCAAAGGGTATTTTGATCTTATCAGCAACGTCCTGCCAAGCGGAAGGAGCCGTGTGCGCCAACAGACCAGACAACTCCACGGCAAACTGAAGGCTACACATTAGAGAGAACGAAAGAACCTGCTAGTTCTGAAAAATACTCACAATACTCTCAATATTCATCGTGTGATTTTTGGCTGTTTAATCACCCGCCAGGAGAAATCTTATGCACTGACATTTAGTACTCAGGGTTAAGGGTTTGTTCAAATCAATGACTCTAATTATGAGAGATCACGCACAAACACACACCTGCGTTGGGCGACAGCATTGGTGAACACGGAGTTGTCGACAGTGAAGTAGTACTCATCAGGAGGAATCACACCTAACGGACAAACAACACAAAACCATCACAAAGAAGCTTACGCACAATATCAAAACAAGACACTTAGCAAGTTTTTTTCATTTTATTTTTTTTTTATTTCCCTGTGTGGGGGAAGTCGTGGCCTAATGGTTAGAGAGTCGGACTCGTAACCCAAAGGTTGCGGGTTCGAGTCTCGTACCGGCAGGAATTGTAGGTGGGGGGGAGTGAATAATCAGCGCTCTCTCACACCTTCAATACCACGACTGAGGTGCCCTTGAGCAAGGCACCGAACCCCCAACTGCTCCCCGGGCGCCGCAGCATAAATGGCTGCCCACTGCTCCGGGTGTGTGTGTTCACTGCTGTGTGTGTGCACTTAGGATGGGTTAAATGCAGAGCACTAATTCCTAGTATGGGTAACCATACTTGGCCACATGTCACTTCACTTCACTATTCACTATTCATTCATTCGTTTTTCCAACCCTGAATGCACCACAAAACATTATGAATCATTATAAACGAATATGATGTAATATTGTGTGAATTCAAAATGTTCCACGTTACTTAAATTATTTCAAGTATTTAAATGCATGCATGACTCATGATGTCATGACCAGTGTTATTTTAGTATTATTTATTTACTAATATTTTTTGTTTTTTATACTTTACTAATATTTATTTTTACTAATATTTGTAGTTTTTTTAGACTTTACTTTTTATATACTTTTTTTTTTAGTAATTTTTGTTTGTTTGTTTTTGTCATTGTTATGTGTTTTTGTTCTTTTGATTTTTATTTGAGTTTTAGTTTTTATTTATTTCCAGTTTGCTATTTTAGTGCTTTTCAGTTATATTTTTTTAATACTTTTTTTTTTTTCTTTCTTTTTGTCCCGCCTTGTATTTACCATAAAAATTATAGGTAACACTTTACAATAAGGTTAATTAGTTAACTACTTTAGTTAACATGAACTAAGCATGAACAATACTTCTACAGCATTTATTAATCTTAGTTCATGTTAATTCCAACATTTACTAATTCATTATTAAAATCAAAAGTTGTGCTTGTTCACATTAGTTAATGCACTGTGAATTAACATGAACTAACAATGAACGACTGTATTTTCATTAACTAACATTAACAAAGATTAATAAATACTGTAATAAATGTATTATGCATTGTTTGTTAATGTGAGTTAATGCATTAACTAACATTAACTAATGGAATCTTATTGTAAAGTTACTTTATTCATTATTTCAAGTTGCTGAATGCATGCATGACTGATGATGTCATGACCAGTGTTATTTATTTACTATTGTATTTTTATGAAAATTTCATTTTTATACCTTGTTTAATTTTTTTGTAATTTTGTTATGTGCTTTTGTCACTTTTATTGTTTTTTGTTCTTTTTAAGTTTTTCATCTAATATGTATATTTTATTTCAGCTTTATTTCAATTAACAATCATGTTTTTAAAAGTTTTGGTTTTTGATAATGATAATGACCCTGTTCCTGACTGATGATGCCACTGTTTACCTTTGATATGGTACTGCTGGTTAGTAGGTTCCCATGTTACCCGTGAAACCCAGTAGTCAGCGACGCCCCACACCACCTCACTGCCCCGTCCTTCCCTGAACATCTCCAGGTCCTGTGTGATGGATGAGACACAGATGAGGTTCTGATGCATTTCTGGCCCAGGTGTACAGTGTTTAAGTGTGTATTATCTGTACCTGCGTGAGATAATAGTACTGCTGGAAAGCCAGAACCACGTCTCCATTGATGTGCAGCTCCTGCTCGGCGTAAATGTCCTCTGGACAAACGTCATGACCTGTCACCGCACTCTCCCGTGCAAACTTCAATCCCTGATAAAAAAAGGTAGAAAAATGTGGATAATATAAAGCTACAGATAATTCAAGGACGATTACCCACAGTACCTTGTAGCCCATCTGCTGGGCGTTTGCTCGGGCACCTTCTATCGTTCCCACACGGTATTCCAGGACAGCCCTGGCCAGTCTGGGATAAAAGAGGGCCACACTGGGGTACATCCATGTGTCCTGCGGGCGGAGCCAGAGAGCCAGACAGACAAAATAAAAACCTTCATCAATCTAAAAGGGGTTTTCAAACAGGCTGGGAGTCCATGTAAAATTTGAGATAGAAAAAAAAAACACAAAGTAGTAAATGCATTTTTAGGACTTTTTAGTGACGTTAATGTGTTAACTCAATAATTAATAAGTTATATAATTATAATTTTTCAGCAAAAATGCATTAAATTTATCAAAAGTGACAAAGACATTTATAATTTTACTAAAGATTTCTGTTTCAAATAAACGCTGTTCTTTTGAACTTCCTATTCATCAAAAATCCTGAAAAAAAAGATCATGATTTCCACAAAAATATAAAGTATTGTTATATATATATATATTATGTACTTCATAAATATATATATATATATATATATATATATACACTTCATAGTACTTAATACTTTATATTTTATACTTAATATTTTCCTTTTATGTAACATTTATTTTATTTATTTTTAATTATTAAAAGGTATTTTAATTATTATTGTTGTTGTGTTTGAAAGTAATGTAAAAAAAATAAATAAAGTATAAAAATTGTATCATGGTTTCCACACACACAAAAAAAAAGAAAATATGTATTTATTAATGTGTGTATTTTCTTTTGAAATATTTTAGTATTTTGAAATATTTTAGAATCATTTCTTTTATTTACTATATTTATAATTATCAGTACTGGAAATAACATGTTGTCTTTACAATGAAATGGTATTGTTTTTCCCACACAGTTTCCCACACATGTATTTTCATATACAAAATTATTTTGTTGTCTTTATATTTTAGAAAGGGGGTCCTTTATAAAGGGATCATCATATTTGAAGGGGTTCCATGCAAGTTAGGTTTCTCTTGACAGCAGGTGTAGCATAATGTCAATTATCATAAAACTAATTATAAAAAATAAATAAAGTAAAATTAATAAAAATTAATAAACAGTAACATTCCCCAATGCTGTCCCTGATGAAATGTGTTAAACTCACCTGGTCCCAGAACACATGGCCATGGTAATCCTCATCTTCACTCCCGTTTGACAAACCCCCAGGACTGACACCTCCAAACTCAAACGGTGCATTTGCCTCCTCACTTAAAGATGAGAATGAGCTGAGAAGATAAAACATGCAGCCAATCAGAGCGCGGTTCAGGCTCTCTGCTCCCTCCACCTCTATGCTGCTCCCCTTCCAAAGCTCCGCCCAGCTTCGCAGGTGAGAAGCGCGTAAGTCGCCAGTATCAATAAGTCCCAAACCAGTATCATAACACGACTGGACGCTCTCATCGCTACCGGCAACGGCAACCAGGAAAACCCAGCTGAACTGGCTCTGGTCGGATGGGAGGGTAAGAGTGGATGCGATGGGTGTCCAGATCAGGTGCACAAATGGACGGATTCCTCCAGGAACCTCTGCAGAGATGGTCTGTCCAAAAACATGCCTGAAGAGAAAAAAAAAAGGTCACTGCTGGGAAACAAACAAACATACACTACTAAAAACACCTTTTTTCTTTTATTTAACGTTTAGTATTAATAATATATATAAATAATATTTTTATAATATTTTATACTTAATGTTACTTAATACTTAATATTTTATAGATAATAAAATGTATTATTTTTAATCATTAAAAAATATTTAAATGCTTATTGTTGTGTTTAATTATTAAAAGAAATTTAGTAATAAAAAATAATAAATCATTTTATGAATTATGCAAGGTATATTTGCTATATGTACACTATGATGGGAACAAAATTACATTTAATTTTTTCATGTAGATTAGACAAACTTCTGGTTTAAGCCACACCCACATTTGGTTTTATATGAATATTTTTATATGAAAATATTTTGCCGCTACTACACCTGACACATGTAGTGATTGCAATTCATTATGCAATTAAATACAAGAAAGAAGTCCAATTTCTACGACGGTGTTTTAGTGCCATGAAAGATTACGAGTTTAAAATCATAATATTCTGAGAATAAAGTCAAAATTACAAAGAATAAAGTCATGGCAATATGAGATTCAAGTTGTGGTATTTTGAGAATAATTAATATTTATTAATTATTTAATATTTAATCTCATATTGCTATGCCTTTATTCTCGTAATTTTGACTTTATTCTCAAAATACTACGACTTTAATCTCATATTGCTATGACTTTATTCTTGTAAACTTAGGTTTATTTATTTCTTTGACATGGCACTATAAACGCTGTTGTAAATTCAAGTTGTGGTATTTTGAGAATAATTAATATTTATTAATTATTTAATATTTAATCTCATATTGCTATGCCTTTATTCTCGTAATTTTGACTTTATTCTCAAAATACTACGACTTTAATCTCATATTGCTATGACTTTATTCTTGCAAACTTAGGTTTATTTATTTCTTTGACATGGCACTATAAACGCTGTTGTAAATTTCAATTCAGGATTCAAATATTATATAAAAAAAGAAGTACCTCCCACCCTTGTAGTCCGGTGCATTCTGGAAAACAATGTCATCGCGCAGGGGCTTGAAAGAACTTTCTAGCTGAATCGTGATTGGTTCAGCGCTGGTTTCAGAGCGCTTGAGGAGAACCTCCATGACCAGGAGGTTTGATTGCTGCCGGTGAGCGTACAAAACCTGAGCGGCCTCAAAATGAGGTGTGACCATGGTATGAGAGAAAACACCTGACACACAGAGAGAGAGAGAGAGTCTTGAACTGTAGGATCGAATGCAGTATTATATGCAAGTTTGTGTGTGTATGCATTCTAACCTGTGCGCATGTCTAACCTGTACGTGTGTCGTCCCACTTCTGCCATCTTCATTTGAACTGCCAGCAGACATGGAATGTTGCCACGGTGACAAGTCCCGCCTTCTCCGTTATAAACCCCGCCCATATGCATAACTGAATCAAACACTCTCCATCCCAGCAGCCCGTTGGCCAGTGGTGGCATGAAGCGAGGGTCGGAGGGCAGAGTGTCAGAGGTGAAGATGTACGGGTCGACGGAGTCAGAGGTCATTTTTGGGCAATTCTGCCTTCTGCTGAAAGAAAAACATGGAAAATATGAGGAAAGATGGGATGTTTAACCTAGATGCAAGAAGCCTATGCACTGTCATGTGACAAGACAACCATAAAACAGGAAATTATGTCACAGACAGACCCCTGTGGAACCTCATGGTCAGCAAATGTCCTAAAATATTCTCATTATTCATGTTAATTTTCACACACACACACACAATGTTCACACGCACTGTTCACACATATTAAATAAATAAATAATAAATGAATTAATTAATAGTCATGAAAATTATGTTTTTGTGAGTTTCGCCCCTATACGTTTACTGTATGTGTCATTTAAACCCGTGACAATTACACTTTGACCATCGTAAACAAAAGCAAAGCTTTACCAATGCAAACCGACAGCTGAGATCTTACTCACTTTGACTAACAGTCAAATGAATGATGTTACACATTTATAAAACAAGTTTTATGATAAAACGTTAGTACTTACTGATGTATCGAGCATTTGTTTTGTGCTCCTGTTGAATGCAGAAAAATTTCTGCTCTTCTCGGAGGTAAAAGAGGCGGAGCTACAGTCAAATTACCGGAGTGGGCGGGGCGAACAGCCCGAACACCGTCTCTGATTGGTCAGGTAGGTTGGTCTAAAGAATAATTCCCCTATTTTAAAATAAAAACTTTAAATAATGTCAAGTTTGAAACAGGACATAGACAGCGATGTCACGTGATAATTATTGCTTTTCTCAGGAGGGATAAATCAAAATCTTGATTTGTATACTGAATTATTTCAAAGAACGTATTTCTATTTCTATGCAGGTATTAAACCAAGTATACTTTCTAGTGAACAAATGTCTCCAAAGAATCCTGCGTTATAATAATAAAAGGTGATTTGTTTCTAAGTGGGTCATATAGGCTATCATACTTTTATGATATTTTCTTATAAGGTTCACTTAAAATGTTAGTTAAGATGTAGTTCTAAATGACTAAATGTAGTTTTTTAAAACCCCAGAAAAGATATAAACTCGCAATTCTGATAATAAAAGTCAGAATTGTGAAATATAAACTGCGAGAAACAAATAAAAATAAATATATATAAATAAATATAAATATTTAAATAAATATAAATATAAATTGCGATAAAAAGTAAGAATTGTGAGATAAAAAGTCGCAATTACCTTTTTATTTATTTTTTGACTTTTTACTATATCTCATAAATTGACTTTTGTTCTCAGAATTGCGAGAGAAAGATTTGTGTGATAAAAAGCTACCATGTGACTGATTATGTCAGAAAACAAGTTTCTTTAACATAACGAGTAATTCCTCAAACATAAATTCTGAATGATATGTGTGCTGTAAAATGTAAGTTGCTAACAAAATGCTGCACAAGGATTACAGTTACCACAAGGAGCGTTTATAAATTGTTGGTGACAAATCTTTTTATTTTTGCTCTTTTTGTAATTGTGAAAGAGAGTCTATCCTGCATTTATTTTTTGAACTTCTCTGTTCATCTTTGTTTTGGTCTGAGATGTCACAATTTCTAAGTGATAAAACGAACGGCATCCTAGTCTTAAATTTATCATCTGTTTTACTTCATTCAAATGAATATGACTTTTCTAAAAGAAAAATATTTATTATTGATTTGTTTTTGCTATTAGGAAAATTTTATATTCATCAAACTAAATGGAGTAACTCAAAACCCAATTTTGCTCATTTTCCAACAGCCTTTAAAGTTGATTTGGAATCTGTAAAGTAAAAAAAAAAAAAATCGAAAAGCCCAAAGAACTGTCTCTGCTAAATGAATTTAACATATTTGTGATGCCCATTAGTTTTTTTCTTTCTCTTTAAGCTATTTTTTTTATTTTATTTAAATTGAGTTTCAATTTGTACTAACAAAATGTTTAAATGTGAGAAATATGTCAAGAACTTGCTGTTGAATTCTCCCATTTTGAAAGTTCAATTAAAAAAAAAAAAGATATATATATATATATATATATATATAGCTATAGCTGCAAGCAGCGATTATCTGGGTTCAAGATAAGTAAGGCATTTAAGCATATATGAAAAAAGACATTACATATTATTTAGCAAGCCTGTACCTAAATCAAGGATTAAAAAAGCATTTTTTTACTCCATAAAACTTTGCATGCTTGTTACGATCTCCATAAAACTTTGCATGCTTGTTTAGAATGACCTGTCGCATGACCTAGTTTCCCACTGAGTTTCATTCCGATCGACCTCCGTTAACCTTGTCTAACAGGTGCTCAAACTTCATTGGCCAGTGGCGGCCATGTTTTTTGAGATACGCAAATGTCCTTATGGACACCTGTGGTACGTTGGACAAAGACACTGCATACCAATTTTCATGTTAATCGGACAAATGGTTGAGTAGTTATAGCCATTTTTATGTTTTTTTTTCCTTTTACAGCGCCACCAAGTGGCCAAGCTCCGCGATTTTTTTAATGTGTCCTCAGATTGAGCTCTTACATGAGTGTTCTGAGTTTGGCGACGAAATCTCATTCTGTTCAAAAGTTATAGCCATTTTAGTAAAAGTGGCCCCACCCCTTTCGAATGTTTTGGCATCACTTTGTGACGGTGAGTCGAAAGTGTAACTTTTTTTGATAATTATTGATATTCACTCTCCAGAGAATCGGTCTGCAGTGGGTTGGTTCAGATCGGGCGAAAAACCTAGGACTAGTTCGCAAAAGTAGGATTCGCAAAAAATCCAAAATACCCGTAAATTTCACCTGGGGGTGACGATCGAATCCGAGGCACATGTTTTATCCATCATGAGCCAAGGATTTCAACGACATAAAGCACTTGAGCCTGCAACTAACAGTTTAGGAGTTATGAGCGATTTCATACTTTTGGTCTCTGTAGCGCCCCCATCAGGCCAACTGGGGCAACCCTTGGTGACATTGTAGACCAGGGGTGCCAAACTCAATTCCTGGAGGGCCGGAGCCCTGCAGAGTTTTGTTCCAACCCTACTCCAACACACATACAATGTAGTTCTCAAATAAGCCTGAAGGACTTGATTAGTTGGATCAGGTGCGTTTAATAAGGGTTGAATCTAAACTCTGCAGGGCTCCGGGCCTCTAGGAACTGAGTTTGCCACCCCTGTTGTAGACGGTGTGAGCACTACCATCTCTCCAAGTGTCAAGTCTCTACGACTTACGGTTTGGTCTGCCCAATCAGTTTTACGTGGAGATTGCTGATCCTTGGCCATTCTAACAATAACAATAAGGTTTCAGCACCGCATGCTTGAACCCCTTAAAAAAAGCACTGGAATTTCCTTCAGGAAGTGCAAATCTCGGTCATGACTCGATCCAGGCTCTAGATGGCACCAAACGCTGTTTCCTTTCCCTTTGGCAGCGTGCCGGAGTTTGGGGCTCCAGACCCTGGGAAAAACAGCAGCTTTACCCTTATAAGGCCGCAATCCATCCGCTCCGTTTCCCCCCAGACTTTTCCTCTCCGCCCTCCTCGCTCTCTCTCTCAGGCCACAGGGATATTTACAGCAAGACTGGCTCGGCGTACCTTATTAGGAGCTGTCCTTGTTGTCAGTGTATATGTAGATGAGACAAACAGATGAGAGGATGGCATTCATTCTCAAGGGTCATTTCGTTTTTTGCCAAACGAGAGGCAAATGTCTGAATCCCATTCACAAGTGGCTTTTTAACTTTCTCTCGCCCTCATGTTTCTGTTATCCTCTTATTGTTCTCTTGACCTTCTAAACAAGTAGTTCTTCAGTCGAGAACAACTAGCCACTGAATGAATCATTTTGCCGTTTGATCTCACACTGTCCAGCTTTACTGTAACTTCCTGTCCTTCTCTCTGTGGGAATGTTGGATCCATTATTCCAGCTGTTCTTCTTTTTTTCCACCGCTATCTGATGATGAGGGACATCTGGTAGACATGCACAGCATTAGAGAGAAAAACAAAGACAGAGACAGACTGGCTGTCCTGATGACTTAATACTGCCCAAAAATACTGAATCGAATCTTCAAATTAAACTTTCGAACTTTCATATATAATACACAAAACTGCTGAATTTGTACTGAAGAAGTTTAAATCAAAAGTAGACAGAAAGGATGAATATGAACAGTGCTGGGCAGATTTCTTACAAATTGTAGTCTGTTACTGATTCTAAATTGCATGACAAAAATTGTAGTTAGGAATGTAATCCGTTAGATTACTCATTTTAGGTAATATAATCAGACTACTTTTGATTACTTAAAGGGGTCATAGGATGCTACATGCACTTTTACAAGTTGTTTGAACTGAAATGTGTGTTGGCAGTGTGTGTACACAACCACCCTATAATGATAAACATCCACCCAGTGGTTTTTTGTTAATCTACTAAAATCTTTACCCCTTTCTCAAATCAAGCCGATCACAGGCCCCTCCCATGATAGTTTGATTGACAGTAGCGTTTCAGCACAGACTGGACTTGCGTCTTACCTTAGACCCGCCTGAGTGAGCTGTCATCAGTCCGCCATTGTTTCACCGCCGGAGCAGATGTAGACAAGAATGACTCTTAAGCGATTGAGGTGTTCTGTTGTTGGATGTAATAATGAACATAGCAGTCGTCGTTTACTCCCGACATCTGAGCCGCTGAAGATGCAGTGGATTACATTTGTTTCTGAAGGGAATGTGCCCCTGATCTACCTAAATGCGTATATGTTCGCGCGAATCATTCATGATCTAGCCTCATCTACAGAAGAAGTGAGTATAATGTTTTGTAATGAATCTTTGCAAATCGCCTTTCCTAATAATGTGCTAATTAGCAAGTTTCACGATGAATACAGCTAAAGTAAACAGTCTGTGAGAGCAGCTCGGAAGAGAGGGGCGGGGTCAGCATAGCTCATTAACATTTAAAGGAAAATGCTACAAAAATGGCTTGAGCTGAAAAGAGCTGTTTTTGACAGGGTAAAAAAGGTGTTTTTTACACTACCATTGAGAAATTTTAACCAAACTATGTTACAGACTTTTCATTAAGACCCTAAAGAATCATATCAACTTGTGGAAAATGGGCATCCTATGATCCCTTTAACTAGTTTATCACATTGATTTAAATAGGATATTTTTGTACCATATTGATATAAAAATATATATATTCAAATATATTCCAGTTGTTATTATTAACGCATTAAACACTAATTACGTCAAGGTTTCCCAAACTGTGCTTCGTAGGAACTGCAGGGGGTTCATGAGTTTAATGAAAAGGTAATAATTAATCATAAAAAATGTAAAACGAAAATGAATCTTTACTTTAAAAAAAAAAAAAGATGGAATATTTTATTTGTTTACCTGCATGTCATGTGACGCTTAACCAACTTCAGAGAACCGTGAACATGCAAATATTCATAAATCCAGTGGTCAAGTGCTGTGTGACCTCTCAGTTTTCTGTGTAATAATAGCCACCTGACTAGTGACTTTCTCTTTGTGAAACTGGACGACTTTCTGAATCTATTTTAGAAAGGGGAGTTTCAAAAATGAAAAAGAAGAGTTACAGAGAATCAGTAAATTCTGAATAATTTATTGGTATTGTGTGAATAGTATGTAATCATGTAATCAATAAAAAAAGTAACTGTAGTCTGATTATGAGTATTTTAAAACGTAATATAATCTAATTATCAAGTACTTGATTTTTGGAATCTGATTACGTAATCCAGATTACATGTAATCAGTTACTAGCCAGCACTGAACATGAACATATATGTGTGTATGGTGTCTAAAAATGCTAAACAGAACATTTGCATGCACATGATGAATCTTCAACATTTAAACTTGCATACACGATCAAAAATAATTAATTGAATCTTCAAATCAAACATTTAAACTTATAAATTTAAACACACATACTGAATGGTTAAAAATGCAAAATTGAACTTTCAAATGTATGTACTCTATAATGTCTAGAAATGTTAAATACAAATGTTTGAACACATTTTATTGACAGAAATGTTGCGAGTTCAACTCAATTAAACGCTCTTATGATGAACAGTTTGAATCAAATGGACATATGATGCCTAGAAATTCTGAATATGAAAACGTTGGGTTTTGTTGTCCAGTGCACTGACCTGAACTCAAACAACTTCCAGAAAAATAATAATTAATAATATGAATATTACTATATTTTTTGTTTTACATTTTTTGTTTGGCTACTGATCAGGGATCAATTATGTTATGCTATTAATATTAATATATTATTTTGTTTTACATTTTAGTACTATATATATTTATTTTTTTGCAAATTCATGTAATTGTTTTATATTATATTGTTTTTCTTTTTATTTATTTATTTTTTCTATTTAAATTGATTCTTTAGTTTGATTGGCCACTGACAAGGGACTGTCAGTTATGTCAAAAATTAATACTCAAAGCACGAACTGCCATCTTACACAACAATAAACCACAGCAGAGAAACCGTAAAATGTCAAAAAAAAATCAGGCACTAGGCTACAAACACACATATTTTATTAAGTGCCAACATTCATTCAATATATTAGAAAACCAACACGTGGAGAAAAATATGCTGATATCAAGTAACAGTTTATAGCGTTATGAGTTCAAATGCATAATATTTGTACATTTACACAATAAACAAAAGCCGTCGCCCTCGCTTCAGAATACGCCGGGAACACGGATGATTCAAACAAGGGTAAAAACCACAAAAATAGACATTTCCTCATGGCTCGCCGTAAGTGTCGCTTTAAAAAAAAAGATGCATGGCATATAACTGGCTGTGAAACGACAGCCTGGCGTGTTTTCGGCAAATCGATGTCAATGAATGATTGTCGCGCTGGATTCTGGAGTCGATGGATTCGAGTGACATATTCAGACCACCTTTAGTGGAGTCTAGGGTTAAACCTCTCAATCGTGTGTGTGTGTGTGCAAAGATGCAAAAATACTGCAGACTTCAGCTGCCTGAGACTCGTGGAATGTGTGTGGAGTGTGTGCGCTCACGCTTATGGGAATGTGCATGCGTCCCTATACGAGTGTGTGTGTGTGTGTAAGAGAGAGAGAGAAATAGGGAAATCTGAAGCTCCGTTGTCTCCTCGCTGAGAACACGGATGAAGTTCAAACACAGCACACGCACACAGGAAGGTAAAAGATCAGGGCTGACTGCGAGCCATCATAAAACAGTGACATTGCTCCTCGCGTCTGAAGTTCCTCTCCTCCTCTTTTCCCTTCTTTGGCTCTCTGAAGGATGTTGGGGTGGTACGGTTTCTCTTTCTCTCTCTCGGTCCTCTCGCTCTATTTGGAGAGTTTGCTGATGACTCTGATGAGCGCGCCGTTCTCGTCCTTCAGCCTCTGGTTGTCGGCTCTCAGATCCCCTAAAACCTGCGCAACAGACACACTTGAGTTCTTTGCATCTGTTAGGGGAGTAATTTACAGAGACAGCTCATACTAAAATGTAAATACTAGCATCATTTACTCACCCTCATATTATTCCAAACCCATATGACTTCTTTTTTTTCCAGGAAACACAAAAGGAGATGTTTTGAATAATGTTCAGGCTGCTGTTTTCCAAATAATGTAAGAATAAAGTGACCAGGGGCTGTCAAGCTCCAAAAAGGTAGTCCATACAATTTGTAATTATATTATATTATATTATTAGATGAGGGCATATTAAGGTAAATTAGGACACTTTTTGCAATTGCGGTAACTGGAAAAAAAATCCCAATTAACCCTATATTATATTTTTGTTTTACATTTTAGTTTGATTGGCCACTTACAAGGACCGTCAATTATTAAATGTAATTAATCAATCAATCAATAAAATCAATATTAATAATAATAATAATAATAACAACAATGATGTATTATTAATAAAAAATTTATTAATAATAATTATTATTATTAGTAGTAGTATTAATAACAACAAAAACAATTAATACTCATACATTGTAGTTTTTGTTTCATTTAATAAATTATTTTTGTTTTACATTTTTGTTTGATTGGCCACTGACCAGGGACTGTCAGTTATGTTGATTACATATTAAAAATTAATAAAATTAATATGAACAATTAATATTAAAATAATATTTTAGTTTTTTTGTCTTTTTATTTTTTTCAAACACTTTGTGTGGCTTCAACATGAGCTTTTGCAATTGTGATATTGTTATATTACATTATATTAATATATATTTTTTTCATATTATTAGTATTTTTGTTTTACATTTTTTTTATGGCCACTGACCAAGTACTGTCATTTATGTCAAGTGTATATCATTAATAATTAATAAAATCAATATTATTAATACACTTAATATTAATGTGTTATTTTTGCTTTACATTTTATTTCATTTTGGCCACTTGATCAGTTTCAAACTCAGATTTTTGACAGATTTGCCAATAGATATAATTTTTTAGTGAATGTTGAGCGAAAAGTGTGCAAAATAAGTTTTCTTTTCATTTTCAAGTTTGTGTGCATGTCATCTGTTGTCACTGGTATGCAAAAAAACAAATCAGTTCATTACTACTCTCATTGATTTCAAACCTCACATTCTACAGAGGGAAGCGTGGGAGCAACATGAGGCTGAGTAAATGATGCCAGAATATACTGTTTTTTTTTTTTTAACCACTTTACCACTCCTAACCAGGCATGACACGACAAGTTTCCAGTGTCAAGTTGTTTTTCTGTCCTCAATAACAGTAAAAATACAGTGCAATGTTACAAACTCATAGCCAGAACTAATCAGATTTCACTGTGGGCAAAGCTAGAAAGAAAAACCAGGCGACTAAACTTACATTAACATGACGTGATTTATCATATTTTTCATACCTGTTAATGTAAGGCAAATGCCTTGTTAAACTGGTTTTACTCGTGTTGGCTGAACTGCTCTCAGGGATAAAGTATTAATATATACATTCACAACATTTCAGTGGACAGAAACGCTTCGGTCGCCTCTCAGCCAATCAGCATCCAGAACTGAGTGAAAGAGCCAATCAGAACAAGCCTTCCATGATCACATGCTCTCACCTTCAACTCCTCTTCTAACTCAACGGCACGCCTCTCTAACATCTTTTTCTCCTGAGACGGAGAGAAAACAAGCATGTGGAGTGACATCATAAGACTGAAAACGTCTATAGAGGGAAAATTCCATATGCTTTTCATTACTTCAGCAGAATTCTGTTCTGTAATCTCACCTTCTTTTCCATTTCCAATCGAGCCGTGCAGTCCGTGAACCTCTCCTGCCTCTGTAACAGACACAAACACGGACAGGAGTCAAATATACTGCTATTTGGTATCACATTGATACTAGAAGAAAAAGGTACCGATATCGGTATTGTGCATCTACTATGAAATTGCAGTAGTCTTCAGAAGTTAACCACCTTTACCTTTACCAAATGTTGTTTATTAGTATTGTTTATTACCAACAGAGTTCGAACAATAGCATTATTCAGAAAAAAAAGTTAAATAAAACTACCTAAATACACACACACTTAAATAGTTTTTTCTTATATATATATATATATATATATATATACACATACATACATACATACACACACAGACACATTACTTAATATATATTTAAAAATGTTTATCTTTTTTTTAGTTTTTTTTGTCTATATTATAGTTTAAATGTATATACTTTTATGAAATTTTAATTCAGTTTTACTTTTAGTTATTCTAGTACATCACTTTAAACTAAATGAAAATGAGAAATGTAGCTGAAAAATAAGTTTAAGAGTTTTATAATATTTCATTTTATTTTAGTTGTAGTTTATTTTATTGCAAGTAATGAAAGTTTTTTTTTTATTTGAGTAGTTTTATTTACTTTAATAACCCACACACACACACACACGGATACAGACATTAAACACACACAAACCTCCTGCTGACACAAGCAGCCGAGCCACACACCCCTGCTGACCTTCTTAAAGTCCCTGGACTCTGATCCTCTCGTGAGAATACAATCATTCAAGACCGAATCAGACCTGAGAGGAAGGAAAGACCGAGAGAGAATGAGGACACGGACGCTGAGATCACCAATCAACGTGAAAGGTCAAAGGTCAGACTCGTACCTGCTGCTCGTGTGTCTGTCTGTCTGCATGAGGAAAACACAAAATATTTCACATGTCAGCAAGAAACCATTAAACACATGCAAAAACTTAACAAATGACACTAATCAGACTAAACTTATATGCAAATAATTAAATACATTACTTAATATACATTTACACATTAATAGTATACGTCTTTAAAATAAATTGCATTATAATATATTTGAAATATAATAATATAATATGAATATATTAATACATAAGGGAATTACTATACATTTACATTTAAAATAAATATTTAAAATGTAGTAATATAATATGAATTAAATACATTTCTTTACTTTTTTCCCGTCATTAAGTCCTATCACTGTCAATCAATTCAAAAGTGCATGCTGATTGGTCAGACCTGTGGGTCCCGCCCACCGCTACTCTCCTCTCCACTGGGGTCGTTGTCATCACTCTGAAAACACAGTAAAGGTTTAAATCCAGGCTGTATTACTGCGCTCCTGCTTCAATCACATGTCCTGGTCTTCCTCACCTCTCCAGTTTTCCCTCTCCTCCGAGCTCTGGCTCTCCTGCGCTCCCTCGCTCGCTCCTCACTGTCTGCATCTGACACACAATGCAGAAACAGTGTTACAGACAATGACACGACTAAACACATCAGTGTAGTATTATGAAATCCAGTGATAAGGGTCAAAGGTGAAAGGTCACCCTGTCTGTCAGGACGTGGAGCACCAGGAGGGTGCGTGAGTCCCAGCAAATCTGACTTCTGCAGGTTAGCGATACGAGACCGCCAGCTCAGTTCCTGCGCAAAAATAAATAAATATATTATTTACTTTACATATGTAAATAATAATTATAGTTACATTTTGTGTATGCATAAATGTTTATATAAATATACAAATAAATATTATATATATATAATTATTATTTATTTTGCATATAAGAAAACATTAATTATTAATAAACAATATATATATCATTTATTTTGTATTCATTATTATA
>NW_015641041.1:935983-951193 GCF_001515625.1 Sinocyclocheilus rhinocerous | reverse complement strand
TATATATGCATATATTTACATACAAACACACAGGTGAAATGTGTTATTTGTGCTTATGGTGTAGCATAGTTTGATTAAAATAGTGATTCTTGACTTTGCAAACACTGCTAATCATTGTTTCCAAGCATTCTCTTCCTCTGCTATTTTTTAGGCTGGAAGTGACAACAGTATAAGAAGTGAAACTGAAATTATTTGCATGCATTTGAAATATCAGATTAAGTTAGAAAATATAATATTTATATATATTTAGTTGATTTACAATGTTATATATATATGATGCACCAAATGCACCAATGCATAAAATGCACCGATTATATATATATATATATATATATATATATATATATTAGTGATGCATGCTGCGGATAATCCACGGGTTGGGAAATAAAAAAAATACATTCTGATTAATTGCGGGTGGATGAGATAGATCATTAACGATGCAAATATTAACTACATTTTCTAAAATATGAACGTGTTTTAAAATGCATCTTTATCATCAGGCAGACAGACGGGCTCAACATATTTCATTTTTGTGTGTGTGTGCGTTCACTAAGGCTGGGCAGTATATCAAGTTTGTGCGATATATCGATATATTTTTTACTAATGGCAATACTGTTTATATTGATATGGGCCTACAGTAGTTTGATATGAGCGCATCTGAAAAGTAGCGGAGGACACTGAGTGAGCTGCTGCGGGGAAAGTGCATAATAATTTGTTCTAAACATGAGACATGCTTTATATTAAGGGCTTTTAAATAACTGGTAAGATATAGTTAACACGTGTAGTTTAAAGTGGCTCTGACAGACTCATGTGCTGCTGTCAGACAGGCTACATGAGCGGTTTAATGTGTTTGAGATGTGCTGTTTTCCTCAGTGCAGAACTTACATTTCACAGGTATACATTTTCCTGTCAGGAGTGGATGAGCCTTCTGCATGCGATTCTCTGCTAAACTTGACATACTTCAGTGAACGAGCGCAATGATTCTGACTAAATAATTCTGAATAAAATACACATTTTGCCAATACATTTCTTGTTGGGCAATAAATGTGCCATATGAATAATTTTAAACCTACAAGTAAGTGTATTTTTATGAGAGCAGTAGCCTAACTGTAAAGTCAGACTATTGTAATGGGGTCATCAATACAGCCTAATACAATTAGTCTGTGCTTTCTCACTTCTTTTTCAACTTCTGCCTGAAGAAGCATTATATTTGTTTTTAGATTGTAATGTTGCAATGTTAGAATGTAACGTGATTTTAACCCTTTTTATGCACATAGGCTATTATAGCCTAGCCTACATGGTTACATTCACTATATTTGTTTTAATAGCTTTTAATATGAACATTGTTTCTTCGGACAACATTGGGCAGGACGTAAAATAATAATAAATAAAAAAAAACGGATTCTTTTTTTCATCCAAATAGCAAAATGTAGAAAATATGATACCGAGATATGATTTTTTGGTCATATCGCCCAGCCCTAGCATTCGCCTGTTCGGGAATTTGCAGTGACAACTTCTTATTCTTACATTTGAGCTGATCCGCACATCTCTAATATATATATGTATATATACACACACACACACACACACACACACACACACACACACACACACACACAGAGTGCACATATTAATCATTCACAGTGTTTTAAGAAAGTTCTTCTGGTTAGTATGACGTGTTTTTTTCCAGCAGGAGAGAGGTTTATTAGCACTGGAAATCATCACACACTCACTTGCGTCTCTGTTTGGTCTCTGGCTCGCCTAATGTGGTTGTCGTGGTTACAGAATTCGAGACGGGCTTCTTTTCGGCCTCTTCCTGAGCCGACCTGTGAGAGAGACACCAGATCGTACGAATGCAAAAAAAGATGCGTTCGAGTCACGCGATCAGAGACACACGCACCTCTGAGCCACCAGATTATTGAGGCGACTCAGTCCAGAGGTTGCTGTGGTTACAGAGGTCACTGAAGGGTCGTCAAGTTTTCTTCCATAAGATGAGCTGCGAGGTAACGAGGGGTTCTGAGCCGACACTTCACCGCCGGTCTGGCTGTTCAATCGGCGCGTGTAAGAAGAGCTCCGGCTCAACAAGCTACACACACACACACAGGAGGATGGATGAGCTTGGAAAACTCTCAGAACAGGTAATACTCTTTGTGTTTCCCGTCTCTCACCTGCTGGAGTGTTCAGGGTTGGTGCTGGTGTCGGAGATGCTGAACAGGCGTCTGGACGGAGTGGGCTGAACACGGGCCAACCTGGGCTCCTGAACACAGGAAATGACATAATTTTAACATAACATAACATAACATAACACAACACATAACACAACACAACACAACACAACACATAACATAACATATAACACATAACATAACATATACATTAATATGTATAAGGGCTGGTTATGATGGTACAGTTTTTAAACAATTTGTTATTTTTTTATAATTTATAAATTATTTGATTTTTAAATGTTTTTGAAAAGGGTGAGAAAGAAGTCTCTTTTGATCAAAAATACAGTACAAACAGTAATATTGTAAAATATTATTACAATTTAAAATAGTGAATATATTTTAAAAAGTAATATATTCCTGTGATGCAAAGCTGAATTTTCAGCAGCCATTACTTCAGTCTTTCTAATATTTGTTATTATTATCAATGTTGAAAGCAGTTGGGTTGCTTAATATTTTTGTGGAAACCATGATACATTTTTTTCAGGATTCTTTGATGAACGGAAAGTTAAAGAAAACAGCATATATTTCAAATAGAAATCTTTTGTAACATTTTAAATGTCTTTACTGACACTTTTGATCAAATTAATACCACCCACCCATACAGAACATACAGTATCTGTGTCTGTTACCTTACTGTCAGACTCAGAGCTCAGTCTGGGACTAGATGCAGAGCGTGTCATTCCCAGTGTAGTCTCGGGGTCCTTGAGGGCCTCGCTGGCTGGATCAGAGGCCCCAGCAGAGCCCAACGTCACAGAACTGCCTGCTTTACGCAAAGACGTTCTCCAGGAACCTGGAGCCTCTGTCACCGGGGTCCGGACGGGTTCAGCCTACAAGCAGACCACACACTATTATATTATATTATACAGTTACAAACACATTCAAATATTTTATATATTACATATTTACACATTAATATGTATAAGGGCTAGATGGTTATGATGGTTCTGTTTTTGAGCAATATGTTATATGTGTTGTATTGTATTATATTATATTATATGAAAGGCTTATTATAGTTATGTAAGTCTTATATAATGGTTATTAAAGTTAACTAAAAGTAAAACAAGACCATTTTCATTATTGAAATAAATTTTTTTTTTTAATTCAGCTAGTTGACAAAAAAACTTTTTTCATTCATTTTCATTTAGTTTAACTTGACGTACTAAAACAACTAAAGCTAAATGGAAATAAAAATTAATAAAAACTACATAGACATATTTATAAAAAAAATAAATAAAAAAAATACAACAATATTAAAACTAATTAAAAATACTAACAAATACTATAATAATATGTCTAAAATACTAAAATAAGACTGATTATATATATATATATATATATAATATATTTCTTTCACACCAAAACTCAAGAATAATTAATTTTCAAATATAGCCACAGCAATGATTGGGTTTTATTACTGATAATTTTATTATCATCAGCCACTCAAATTATAATTTTTGGCTGCTGATCTGGCTGTTAGTGGCCATATCAATTGATTTGTGACTATTTTAGTATATATTAGCACTAATATCTTGTGGCTGGATTCAGAAAATCATCAACAATAAGTCCATATGGAAAAGCCAGAAAATTGTCAAATTGTTTTGGACTTTCAAACTCTAAACGACATCAAATTTTCTGCAAATCAGCAAAACGGGAAAAAAAACGTTTCAGAAAATTCAATGCTTTGAGCAAGTTTAATGCATTAGTAGTTCTCTGGTCACCTTTTTAACCTGGTTAAGGGCAGTGCTGGTCACAGAACTCGCGGCGGGCGCTGCATTGCGTTTGTTGTTCAAGTTGTTAATCATTTCTCGAGTTTTTGCTTTTTCTGAAAAAGATACAGACAAAAATCATCAGTTAGCTAATGTGATTTTTGAGTTCCAGAATAAAAATGGGCGGGGTTCGATCACCTGACTCGGCGTCACTCTCTGATTCGCTCTCTTCCTCTGAACTGGAGCTGCTGGAGGGTTTGGATTGGCCTGCTGTGCGCGTCGACTCGTCTTCGTCTTCTTCTGTGGGCGGAGTCTGGAGTGTGGGCGGAGCATGTTTCTCTCGCTCATGCAGGGTGATCTTCTCTTTACTGCTCATACGAGAGATGGACGTCCTGCAGGTGACATGAAAATCAGCCAATCAGTGAGAGCTGAGAATGTGTCATGTGATGTAATACATACTCGGGGCAATATTCAATAATGAATCCGTTTTTGATTCAACACTCTGATTCAGTGATTCAGAGTGTTGACTTGGTGAATCATTCTGGGTTTTGTCACACAGGAAGTGATGTGTTTCTATGCAGACACGTGATTGGATGTTACCTGCGAGGGCGAGCTGGTGCCATGGAAACAGGTGGGCTGGTCTCAATGACGGGTGTCTGGATTTTCTGTTTCTCTAAACGCATCTTTAGGAGTTACAAACATCAACAACAGCTCTTATTAATTCATCATCAATTCAATCATAACTATCCCTCACCTTTTTATTTTAGCATAATTAAGGGTAAATCTGTCAGAAATAGTCTTGGAATATGTCCAAGTCATATATCCCCACAAAATCAAAAGAAATTATATTCGGCATGAAGCAAATTAAGCATATTTGCATTTTTACATTTATATATTAAAAATATTTTAATAATAATAATAAAAATAATTCTATATCTATTACAGTATTTGTTTTTATTTTTCAGTATTTTATTTATTTGATAGTTTGTCATTTTTAACTTCATAATTGAATTCATCAATTCGATGATGGTTATCTCTAATAATTTTATTTTACCATAAATAAGCCATAGCTGTCAAGAATATGTCAGTCATATCACAGCTTAATAAAAAAAAATATATATTCTGCATGAAGAAAATTAAACATATTTGCCTTTATATATTTATATATTCAAAATCTATTTATAACAATTATACTATATATATACTGAATATATATATACGTGGTTACAGAATTCGAGACGGGCTTCTTTTCGGCCTCTTCCTGAGCCGACCTGTGAGAGAGACACCAGATCGTACGAATGCAAAAAAAGATGCGTTCGAGTCACGCGATCAGAGACACACGCACCTCTGAGCCACCAGATTATTGAGGCGACTCAGTCCAGAGGTTGCTGTGGTTACAGAGGTCACTGAAGGGTCGTCAAGTTTTCTTCCATAAGATGAGCTGCGAGGTAACGAGGGGTTCTGAGCCGACACTTCACCGCCGGTCTGGCTGTTCAATCGGCGCGTGTAAGAAGAGCTCCGGCTCAACAAGCTACACACACACACACAGGAGGATGGATGAGCTTGGAAAACTCTCAGAACAGGTAATACTCTTTGTGTTTCCCGTCTCTCACCTGCTGGAGTGTTCAGGGTTGGTGCTGGTGTCGGAGATGCTGAACAGGCGTCTGGACGGAGTGGGCTGAACACGGGCCAACCTGGGCTCCTGAACACAGGAAATGACATAATTTTAACATAACATAACATAACATAACACAACACATAACACAACACAACACAACACAACACATAACATAACATATAACACATAACATAACATATACATTAATATGTATAAGGGCTGGTTATGATGGTACAGTTTTTAAACAATTTGTTATTTTTTTATAATTTATAAATTATTTGATTTTTAAATGTTTTTGAAAAGGGTGAGAAAGAAGTCTCTTTTGATCAAAAATACAGTACAAACAGTAATATTGTAAAATATTATTACAATTTAAAATAGTGAATATATTTTAAAAAGTAATATATTCCTGTGATGCAAAGCTGAATTTTCAGCAGCCATTACTTCAGTCTTTCTAATATTTGTTATTATTATCAATGTTGAAAGCAGTTGGGTTGCTTAATATTTTTGTGGAAACCATGATACATTTTTTTCAGGATTCTTTGATGAACGGAAAGTTAAAGAAAACAGCATATATTTCAAATAGAAATCTTTTGTAACATTTTAAATGTCTTTACTGACACTTTTGATCAAATTAATACCACCCACCCATACAGAACATACAGTATCTGTGTCTGTTACCTTACTGTCAGACTCAGAGCTCAGTCTGGGACTAGATGCAGAGCGTGTCATTCCCAGTGTAGTCTCGGGGTCCTTGAGGGCCTCGCTGGCTGGATCAGAGGCCCCAGCAGAGCCCAACGTCACAGAACTGCCTGCTTTACGCAAAGACGTTCTCCAGGAACCTGGAGCCTCTGTCACCGGGGTCCGGACGGGTTCAGCCTACAAGCAGACCACACACTATTATATTATATTATACAGTTACAAACACATTCAAATATTTTATATATTACATATTTACACATTAATATGTATAAGGGCTAGATGGTTATGATGGTTCTGTTTTTGAGCAATATGTTATATGTGTTGTATTGTATTATATTATATTATATGAAAGGCTTATTATAGTTATGTAAGTCTTATATAATGGTTATTAAAGTTAACTAAAAGTAAAACAAGACCATTTTCATTATTGAAATAAATTTTTTTTTTTAATTCAGCTAGTTGACAAAAAAACTTTTTTCATTCATTTTCATTTAGTTTAACTTGACGTACTAAAACAACTAAAGCTAAATGGAAATAAAAATTAATAAAAACTACATAGACATATTTATAAAAAAAATAAATAAAAAAAATACAACAATATTAAAACTAATTAAAAATACTAACAAATACTATAATAATATGTCTAAAATACTAAAATAAGACTGATTATATATATATATATATATATAATATATTTCTTTCACACCAAAACTCAAGAATAATTAATTTTCAAATATAGCCACAGCAATGATTGGGTTTTATTACTGATAATTTTATTATCATCAGCCACTCAAATTATAATTTTTGGCTGCTGATCTGGCTGTTAGTGGCCATATCAATTGATTTGTGACTATTTTAGTATATATTAGCACTAATATCTTGTGGCTGGATTCAGAAAATCATCAACAATAAGTCCATATGGAAAAGCCAGAAAATTGTCAAATTGTTTTGGACTTTCAAACTCTAAACGACATCAAATTTTCTGCAAATCAGCAAAACGGGAAAAAAAACGTTTCAGAAAATTCAATGCTTTGAGCAAGTTTAATGCATTAGTAGTTCTCTGGTCACCTTTTTAACCTGGTTAAGGGCAGTGCTGGTCACAGAACTCGCGGCGGGCGCTGCATTGCGTTTGTTGTTCAAGTTGTTAATCATTTCTCGAGTTTTTGCTTTTTCTGAAAAAGATACAGACAAAAATCATCAGTTAGCTAATGTGATTTTTGAGTTCCAGAATAAAAATGGGCGGGGTTCGATCACCTGACTCGGCGTCACTCTCTGATTCGCTCTCTTCCTCTGAACTGGAGCTGCTGGAGGGTTTGGATTGGCCTGCTGTGCGTGTCGACTCGTCTTCGTCTTCTTCTGTGGGCGGAGTCTGGAGTGTGGGCGGAGCATGTTTCTCTCGCTCATGCAGGGTGATCTTCTCTTTACTGCTCATACGAGAGATGGACGTCCTGCAGGTGACATGAAAATCAGCCAATCAGTGAGAGCTGAGAATGTGTCATGTGATGTAATACATACTCGGGGCAATATTCAATAATGAATCCGTTTTTGATTCAACACTCTGATTCAGTGATTCAGAGTGTTGACTTGGTGAATCATTCTGGGTTTTGTCACACAGGAAGTGATGTGTTTCTATGCAGACACGTGATTGGATGTTACCTGCGAGGGCGAGCTGGTGCCATGGAAACAGGTGGGCTGGTCTCGATGACGGGTGTCTGGATCTTCTGTTTCTCTAAACGCATCTTTAGGAGTTACAAACATCAACAACAGCTCTTATTAATTCATCATCAATTCAATCATAACTATCCCTCACCTTTTTATTTTAGCATAATTAAGGGTAAATCTGTCAGAAATAGTCTTGGAATATGTCCAAGTCATATATCCTCACAAAATCAAAAGAAATTATATTCGGCATGAAGCAAATTAAGCATATTTGCATTTTTACATTTATATATTAAAAATATTTTAATAATAATAATAAAAATAATTCTATATCTATTACAGTATTTGTTTTTATTTTTCAGTATTTTATTTATTTGATAGTTTGTCATTTTTAACTTCATAATTGAATTCATCAATTCGATGATGGTTATCTCTAATAATTTTATTTTACCATAAATAAGCCATAGCTGTCATATACACCTCCATGGCTTGAGGGTGAGTAAATCATGGGATAATTTTCATTTTTGGGTGAACTATCCCTTAAGCAGCCATGTATTAGCCACCATAAACTTACACTCAAGCCTGTCATTATTGTATATAAAAAATAAAAAAAACCCCGTTAGGGTGATAATAGACCCCCGTACCACGTTACTGATGATGCTCATGTCACACATGTGTTCAGCCAGCAGAATGCAGGCCTCTTCCTGTCCCCAGTGAGCCGCAGCGTGAAAAGCCGTCCAGCCATCACTGTCTCGACTGTCCACATCTATCCCACACTTCAACAGCACCCTGATGAGCAGAGAAACACAAAGACTTGAATGGTTTGAAAGGAGAGCTAGGAAAAAAAATAACAAGTTTCATGATGATTCTGAATCATTGAACAAAAAGTCTGATTTCAGACGTTTCACAACTTCAATGACACCCACAATCCCAAACACAAACAAATTGATTCACAGGCAAAGAGTCTTTCCGATTGGCTAGTTGTACAACTGGCCAAAACAACTTAAAAACATTTATAATGTTACAAAAGATTTCTGTTACAAATAAATGCTGTTCTTTTTAACTTTCTATTCAAAGAATCCTATAAAAATGTCTCAGTTTTCACAAAAAAATATGAAGCAACACAACTGTCTTTAACATTGATAATAAGAAGAATCGGCATATTATACTGATTTCTGAAGGATCATGTGACACTGAAGACTGGAGTAATGATGCTGAAAATTCAGCTTTGCATCACAAAAATAAATTTTTACAATACATTCAGATAGAAAACAGTTATTTTAAATTGTAACAATATTTCACAATATTACAGTTTTTACTGTAATGTTGATCAAATAAATGCAGCCTTGGTGAGCAGAAGAGACTGCTTTTGAAAACATTTAAAAATCTCACAACTTTTGAAGTATGGAAAGTATCAAAGTTTCAACAAACTTTGGAGAGGGCGAAGCAAATCCCTAGGTCTATAACGTGTTATATCAAAATATTCATTAAATCCAAAATCGACTTTTTAGTCATTTAGTGTTTAGTATGAAGTGTCTTGCACTTACTTTAAGACCTCAATGTATCCTTTAGCAGCAGCGACATGCAGCGCTGTGGCCTGAGTGTTCGGATGAGGGGCCAGAGAGCCACTTCCTGCCAACACAGCCATCGCATCCTGGAGCATCACTCTCTCTTCCTCTCTCCTGGCCTGATCCACATCAATACCTGAAAATTCATTAAAAATTATAATGCTTTCTCAGGCAGCACATTCCATTTTTTTAGATTTCATAACATATTAATATATTACAGGTCATTTGAGGAACCATGAGTTTTTGTTGGTTCAAGATCAGTTTGTTCTTAAGGACTTAAAGTTATAGTTCACCCAAAAATGAACATTTGCTGAAAACGTACTCACCCTCAGGCCATCCACGATATAGATTTGAGAAATGTAGCATTGCATAACTTGGTCACCAGTGGATGCTCTGCAGTGAATGGGTGCCGTCAGAATGAGAGTCCAAACAGCTGATAAAAACATCACAATAATCCACACCACTCCAGTCCATCAGTTAACATCTTATGAAGTGAAAAACTGCATGTTTGTAAGAAACAAATCCATTATTAAGATGTTTTTTAACTTTAAACTGTCACTTCTGGCTAAAATACGAGTCCATAATCCATAATAATGCTTACTCCAGTGAAAATGTCCACCTTCTGTTGTCTCTCACATCAAAATCCACCCACATATTTGTTTAGAGCTGTTTTGGACTGTTTCAGCTTGTAAACGGTGCTTGGTCTGTGCAGATTTCTCTCCTGATTCAGATGAGATGACTTTTTCACTGGAGGAAGCAACATATTATGGATAGAAGACTCGCATTTTAACAACAGTTTGAAGTTAAAACACCTTAATGATGGATTTTTTCTTACAAACACGCAGCATTTCACTCCTCAAGACATTAATTGATGGACTGGAGTGGTGTGGATTACTTGTGGACTATTGTGATGTTTTTATCAGCTGTTTGGACTCTCATTCTGACGGCACCCATTCACTACAGAGGATCCATTTGATGAGCAAGTGATATAATGCTACATTTCTCCAAATCTGCTGTAATGTACAAACAAACTCACCTATATCTTGGATGGACATTTTCAACAAATTTTCACTTTTGTGTGAACTATTCCTTTCAGGACACAAAGACACACCCACAAAACCGATCACTGCTAACGAGCTGCAGGAGGAAGTTTATAAAAACCTTGCGCAGCTCCAGTGTTTTTAATGAAGTTTTTGATGTGGGAAATTCACATGCTGTTCCTATTAAAACCAAACATCCTATAAACACACACACACACACACACACACACACACATGTACAGTGAGCTTCTGTGAGCGTTTGTGCGTCGATTAAGGTTTTAATGGGATCAAACGCAGCAGGTCACGATCAGACAGATGGTGTGTTTAAGACAGATAATGTCAACCTTTATTTGTTCAAATGGGAATCTCGCAAAGAAATGTCACAGTCCAATATCAGAAATCGAAAGGAAAAATAAGAAATTATATTTTGCACAAAAATAGGTCTTTTAAGTACTTTTTTGATGAGAAAATTATTTTAATATAAACACAATTATGCAGTCAGTAAAGTTTAGCATGAATGATTGACAGGTGAGTAGGGCTGTGACGATAACCGCATTACCGCATAACCACGGTAATTAGATGCCGACCGCGGTGTTGAGGTCTTCACCGTCATCACCGCACTTTTTTTTTTTTTTAGTGAAAGTTACAGAAGTGCATATGGTGTGTGATATGAATTATAAACAATAATCGTTAGGGGGGGTCTGCACGAAAATGTGTCACACGTTTTAAACTCAACAAAATGGTAAAATGCATATATCAATAGCATGCTCACAGATGAAAACAGCAGGGAACAAAACAGCGTTGGATGAAGTGGATTAGAGCCCTGCACAGGCTTCAAATATAGTCCCGAGACCGTCTTTTTCCCCCTTCTCCCAAAACAGCTTATACAACTGTTTCAGCTATTAAAATAGTTCAGTTTTTTGTATGTAATGGAAAAGTGATTATATTTCGTTTCGTTTTTTAATAAAGTTAATTTAAAAAAACGTTTGGAGCATTTCTTTGTTCATTAAATGTAAGTTTTTGTTTTTTAAAGTAATGACCAAGCAGCCAGCGGCAGACAGTGAGCTGATCATAGCCTATGTTTGATCAATTTAGCCTTCTCAAATCATCACGACTTGCCTAAAATAAAATCTATAGATATAAAACAGTTAAAGCATATCACAATGTTAGTTTAAGTGTTTAACCTAGATAAATGTGCGCTGCGGGGTTGCGATTAACCGCCAAACCGCGGTGATTTGTTGCGTCTTCACCGCGGTAAGAAAAATCCCATACCGTCACAGCCCTACAGGTGAGTAGGCGGTCCTTTACTGTTGTTGTGTCTGAAGCATCAGGATAAATTAATTTTACACAGAAAATGCGATGAGATCACATGTATCTGTAAGCAGCTTCAGTGAATGAAGCACAAAACATTCTGGAAACATTTAGGCTTATCTTTAGCACTGATCATACGTGCAAACCAGTGTTATTTTTCAGTATTATTTATATACTATTATAGTAATTATTAATATTTTGAAGTAACATTTATTTTAATATTTTAATATAATATTTTAATTTTGTTTTGTGCTTTTGTCATTTTTATTAGTTTCTTTTTTATATATTTCTATATAGCTTTAGTTTTTTTATTCTTTCTCAGTTTTAGTTTCTGTAATTTTAGGACTTCAAATTTAACATTTATTTTAGTTGTTTGCCAAGGCATCATTTTTAATTTTCAAGTTTTTTAGGTTTAAGTTTTTCAAGTATTTTATTTTATTTTTATAGTTTTAGATTTAGTTAACAATGCCAACACTGGTGCGATATCTCTTTGTCTTTCTACAGTCTCCTTCTTTCTCTAAACTCCTTCTTTCACTCCATATTTCTAGGGTTTGAATCTCTCACCCTGTTTTTTGATCTCTGCTTTAAGCAGTCTCCCCATGACGTCCTCCGTAGCGACGTCCAGAGGAAGTTCTCCCTCGCTGTTCACCGCACCTACATGAGCGCCGTGTTCGATCAAGTACCTGCAACGGGTGGAGAGAAAAAAAAAAACATTACATTGTTGCAACGGTGAAACAGTTACAACTCCACTTACAGTTGATTCCAATAAAATCTGACACAAAATTAAAAACACATAACACAATGCATTTTAATTAGATTTAGCTATACATATATGTGTACACAAATATGATTTTGGGGTACAAGGCATCTTAGAAGGCAGCATCATGTCATCTAGGTAGGCAGCACACTAGATTGTGGAAATGCGTTACTGACTTTGCGATCTGGATGAAGCCGCAGGAGGCCGCGGCGTGGAGGGGCCTCCAGCCTTCATTGTCTCCTCTGTTCACGTCACTGCCGCTCTCCACCAGAAACTCAACCATATCTGCATTTTCATCAATACAGGCCTGAGGACAGAACCAGAAAATGTGTTTAATCAACATAGACATGAATAATAACAAAGAGAAATTCTCTAATATAGTTATGACACTGCTAACCATGGTTATTAAAGTTTGCCACTCAGATCCTCTTCTAAAAATGCAAACAATTTTATGTTATGACTAATAATCAAAATGATAAAAATGTATGTTGTTCGGACCAGGGTTGTTATTTTTGACTAAAACTAAAACCATTAAAAAATATATAAAAATCAATTACTTGAAATAAAATCAACATTAACTGAAAATAAATAAATAAATATATATATATATATATTGCCAAGGCAACATTTCTCATTTTCATTTAGTTTAAGTTGAAGTATTAAAAAAAACTAAAACTTCATAAAAAAATTTATATATATACATATATATATATATATATATATATTTTATTTTAAAAAAATATATAATTTACTAACAAATTACTAAAACTTTAAAATTAAAATAAAAACATAAAATATAAACAATATATATTAAAATATGAACAAAAACTATAACAGTATATAAATGACACTAAAACAACAGTGGCTCAGACACACTATTCAGAAACATAATATTAAAAACATTTTAAAAATATTATAAAAATAGCAACAACAATATTTAATTAATGCTAATATTGGCTAATACTGATATGGTCACTTATATATTGTGTATTCCAGTGTGCATTTTAGTATCATTGAAATACTATTATAGTTTTTAATAATATTTTTAATTGTTTTTATTTTTATATTGTCAATTATCATTTTTATTTATTTAAAGTTTTAATATTTTATTCTGATTTTGCCACTTTTTGAGTTATTTTTAAATGTAAAAAAAAAAGTTTTAATTAATTTTTATTTTAGTTATTTTAGAGCATCAAGTTAAACTAAATGATAATGAGAAATGTTTTTTGGCAACTAGTTAAAATAACATTAGTGTAAGATTTGATATGTTATTAGATTTCAGTTATCATTTATTTTAAGTAACAAAAATGTTTTTTTATATATATAGTTTTAGGTTTTATTAACTCTAAAAACCTTGGTACATCCCTAATGTTAAATAAGTAATAATCAAATCTGTACATGTATTTTTCAAAAATAAGACACTGCCCTTAACCTTTGACCTTAGATTAAACATAACATGCAAATGAATGAACACAATGCAATCCTTATCAGCCAAGCGCTCTGTGTCTGAATAACTCTATTGACAATCTTCATGACATTCCTAGTGACATCATCTTTACAACACGTTGCATCATGGGAAATCTGTTTTAATGTCCCTAGAGTTTCAGTCAGACACAGCTGCCACTGGCTGCAGGCAAAACAATAATTAGTCAGCGAAGCGTTTACATGATGGATGCATTGCTGTGTACACATACTGTACATGTGCAGGCTGTAATCAGGGTTGAGGAGTAACGTCCTAAAAGCAGCAGCATTACTCCCTCAACTACATTTTTTAACAGTAGCTCATGTGTTTTCAAAATACTGTAGCTTTTCCAATAACAAGCTATTTTGTCGGCAGCAGTGTAGCATGACTGAACACTACAACACCACTTTATAACATCAAAGAAAGCTAATGAGGTAATGAGTGTACACACTGTCAGTTTTGACTGAATTAACAAAACAGTTCATTTCAATGAATAATAAAAAAGATTCACTGATTTATTCAATTCATAACTTAATGCACAATGAATACTGATTGTCAAGTACTGCTGATTAATGTTTGGTCCACCTTGTCGAGTCCAAGACAAGTCCTAGTCCTTAACCAACTGAGTATGAGTGGGAGACATTCAATGTCTTTTTATTATAATTTTGTGTTAGTACTTATTTTTTATCTTTCATGTTACACATGATGTAGATTTGTCTGTACTCAGAAATATTCTTAAGTCCAAAATGTCTGAATCCATGTCAAGTTTTATTAATAATTGCAGTCCAATTACCACAAATCTACTGCTGATTATAAATATACTTACATAAAGTTTAATAAAATAAATGAAGTTGTTTAGATTGTTGTATTTAGTGCATTTAGTTTGATGCAGTCAAACTGACCTGAGTTTGTAAGTAAAGTAAGTAAGTAAATTAAGTAATATAATGGTCAACCTGACCTGAGTTTGTAAGTAAAGTAAGTAAAGTAAGTGATTAAATGGTCAACCTGACCTGAGTTTGTAAGTAAAGTAAGTAAGTAATTGAACAGTCAACCTGACCTGAGTTAGTAAGTAAAGTAACTAAAGTAACTAAGTAAAGTAAGTAATTGAACGGTCAACCTGACCCGAGTTAGTAACCAAAGTAACTAAGTAAAGTAAGTAATT
>NW_015641041.1:922264-933822 GCF_001515625.1 Sinocyclocheilus rhinocerous | reverse complement strand
TATATATATACATATATATATATATATATATATATTTTATTTTAAAAAAATATATAATTTACTAACAAATTACTAAAACTTTAAAATTAAAATAAAAACATAAAATATAAACAATATATATTAAAATATGAACAAAAACTATAACAGTATATAAATGACACTAAAACAACAGTGGCTCAGACACACTATTCAGAAACATAATATTAAAAACATTTTAAAAATATTATAAAAATAGCAACAACAATATTTAATTAATGCTAATATTGGCTAATACTGATATGGTCACTTATATATTGTGTATTCCAGTGTGCATTTTAGTATCATTGAAATACTATTATAGTTTTTAATAATATTTTTAATTGTTTTTATTTTTATATTGTCAATTATCATTTTTATTTATTTAAAGTTTTAATATTTTATTCTGATTTTGCCACTTTTTGAGTTATTTTTAAATGTAAAAAAAATAGTTTTAATTAATTTTTATTTTAGTTATTTTAGAGCATCAAGTTAAACTAAATGATAATGAGAAATGTTTTTTGGCAACTAGTTAAAATAACATTAGTGTAAGATTTGATATGTTATTAGATTTCAGTTATCATTTATTTTAAGTAACAAAAATGTTTTTTTATATATATAGTTTTAGGTTTTATTAACTCTAAAAACCTTGGTACATCCCTAATGTTAAATAAGTAATAATCAAATCTGTACATGTATTTTTCAAAAATAAGACACTGCCCTTAACCTTTGACCTTAGATTAAACATAACATGCAAATGAATGAACACAATGCAATCCTTATCAGCCAAGCGCTCTGTGTCTGAATAACTCTATTGACAATCTTCATGACATTCCTAGTGACATCATCTTTACAACACGTTGCATCATGGGAAATCTGTTTTAATGTCCCTAGAGTTTCAGTCAGACACAGCTGCCACTGGCTGCAGGCAAAACAATAATTAGTCAGCGAAGCGTTTACATGATGGATGCATTGCTGTGTACACATACTGTACATGTGCAGGCTGTAATCAGGGTTGAGGAGTAACGTCCTAAAAGCAGCAGCATTACTCCCTCAACTACATTTTTTAACAGTAGCTCATGTGTTTTCAAAATACTGTAGCTTTTCCAATAACAAGCTATTCTGTCGGCAGCATGACTGAACACTACAACACCACTTTAAACCATCAAACTGTATTAAGAAAGCGGAGGTAACGTGTGTACACACCTGCAATGTCTCTCTGTCAGTTTTGATTCAATTAACATATCAGTTCATTTCAATGAAATTCAAGTCATAATTTAATGCACAATGAATACTGATTGTCAAGTACTGCTGATTAATGTTTGGTCCACCTTGTCGAGTCCAAGACAAGTCCTAGTCCTTAACCAACTGAGTATGAGTGGGAGACATTCAATGTCTTTTTATTATAATTTTGTGTTAGTACTTATTTTTTATCTTTCATGTTACACATGATGTAGATTTGTCTGTACTCAGAAATATTCTTAAGTCCAAAATGTCTGAATCCATGTCAAGTTTTATTAATAATTGCAGTCCAATTACCACAAATCTACTGCTGATTATAAATATACTTACATAAAGTTTAATAAAATAAATGAAGTTGTTTAGATTGTTGTATTTAGTGCATTTAGTTTGATGCAGTCAAACTGACCTGAGTTTGTAAGTAAAGTAAGTAAGTAAGTAATTGAACGGTCAACCTGACCTGAGTTTGTAAGTAAAGTAAGTAATCGAACGGTCAACCTGACCTGAGTTAGTAACCAAAGTAACTAAAGTAACTAAGTAAAGTAAGTAATTGAACGGTCAACCTGACCCGAGTTAGTAACCAAAGTAACTAAGTAAATTAAGTAATTTAATGGTCAACCTGACCTGAGTTTGTAAGTAAAGTAAGTAAGTAAATTAAGTAATATAATGGTCAACCTGACCTGAGTTTGTAAGTAAAGTAAGTAAAGTAAGTGATTAAATGGTCAACCTGACCTGAGTTTGTAAGTAAAGTAAGTAAATTAAGTAATTTAATGGTCAACCTGACCTGAGTTTGTAAGTAAAGTAACTAAAGTAAGTGATTAAATGGTCAACCTGACCTGAGTTTGTAAGTAAAGTAAGTAAAATAAGTGATTGAACAGTCAACCTGACCTGAGTTAGTAAGTAAAGTAAGTAGGTAAAGTAAGTAAGTAAAGTAAGTAATTGAACGGTCAACCTGGCCTGAGTTTGTAAGAAAAGTAAGTAAAGTAAAGTAAGTAACTGAACGGTCAACCTGACCTGAGTTTGTAAGTAAAGTAAGTAAATTAAGTAATTGAACGGTCAACCTGACCTGAGTTAGTAAGTAAAGTAAGTAAAATAAGTAACTGAACGGTCAACCTGACCTGAGTTAGCAAGTAAAGTAAGTAGGTAAAGTAAGTAAGTAAAGTAAGTAATTTAATGGTCAACCTGACCTGAGTTTGTAAGTAAAGTAAGCAGGTAAAGTAAGTAAGTAAAGTAAGTAATTGAACAGTCAACCTGACCTGAGTTTGTAAGTAAAGTAAGTGTGTGTGTGTGTGTGTGTGTGTGTGTGTGTGTGTATATGAGTCAGAGAGCGACTGCCCTTTGCCTATGACAACAACCGCTTGTACTGCATGAAGAATGTTTTCCATGCGCTCACTGGAGAACGACAGAGAGAGAAAGCCTTTGGATGGAAGGCATGGAAAAACTTAAAGAGCACTGACTATATTTAATTCCTGTTACTGAGCAACAACAGGACAACAGGACTGAGATCGGGATGAGTAGCAACAAAGCATCATCACACATGCAACGATTATTACAATAAAGACATACTATAAATATGAATATGAATGTAGTTAACTAAAACTAAATCCATTTTCATTACTTAAAATAAATGTTAACTGTAATACAATAAAATATTTTTTTTTAAAACAATTTTTACTTTAAGTTTTTATTTTATTTAGTTTAAATTGATGTACTAAAATTGAATAGAAAACCTATAATAGTCTCTCAATAATAAAATAACACTTGAATATACAATACAAAAATTCAATCTGAATATAAATAAAAATACCAAAAATATCAA
Source organism: Sinocyclocheilus rhinocerous (assembly GCF_001515625.1). NCBI lineage: Eukaryota > Metazoa > Chordata > Actinopteri > Cypriniformes > Cyprinidae > Sinocyclocheilus > Sinocyclocheilus rhinocerous. The sequence goes on along the minus strand of NW_015641041.1, from coordinate 930,749 downwards.
TATAAATATATATAACTGCTGATTTTGTATATTAGAATGTTTTACTGATATTGTACTATATTTAAAGTAGAGATGCACCGATTGCAATTTTCTTGGCCGATTATGATTTCCGATTTTTTTGTTAGTGTGATCTACCGATTTTTGCCAATTCCGGTTTTCTTTCTAAGAACTATAACTGACAGCATCACAATACAAGCACTATTTAACCGGAGCAAATGAGACGTGTGTGTGTGAGAGAGAAGGAGTCTTCGGAGAGAAGAGAGCCAGAATGCACGGCTGACGTTATTGCCTGTGCCGCTGGTAACAAAACGGATTGGCTCGGAAAGAAGTGAGACTGACCGACCGATCACCGATCCGGGCCGATCATGAGGAAAATCGGCCAATTCTGATCCCTGGCCGATCGATCGGTGCATCTCTAATTTAAAGGCATAGCGGAAGATTACAGGATAAATGTAACCCTTTATTGTATTTTATTTTTATATTTATTTACTTATCAATGAAAACTGATATATTTTTGCATCCATACTAACAGGAATATAAATATGAAAAATATTTATAATAATAATTAATATAACTAAATAAAATAAGCAATATAATTAAACTAGAAAGATGTACTAACCAACCAGCATTTCGGACCAGAACTCTCCATTTCATAAATATGAAAATGAATATGAGCCAGGACAAGCAGTGTCCAGACATTCCAAAATTCATTACATTTATTAATATAGTAATTTAATATGCTATGAAGTGTTCTAGCATATACTACATTTTCATTAAACAAAGCACAAATTGGCAAAAAAAAAACTACACTTTCCATAAATTATTACAAATTTTGCAAATATTAACAATTGCATTGCTGAAATAGATGCAAAATGTAAATGCCAAGGACTGACTAAAGCTGTCTTTCTTCTGAGGAACCTTTAACAGAAGATCTGCTCACAATCCTCCCTCCTGCCCGTCCATCTGTGCACCGAACGGCTGTTTACTTTAGGACCATTAAAAGGTAAACCATCGCTGTAACTCAATCTGAGACGGAGGAGAGTGACGCGTGTGCGTGTGTGTGTGTGTGTGTGTGTAGAGGCCAAAACAGGATGACAGGATGTGACACTGATTCTGTCCAGAGCCAAACACACACACACACACACACACACACACACACACACCAGCAAGCTGTGTTCTCAGGCTAATCAGTCAGAGTAACGGTGCAAGTAATCAAGAAACTGTGGTTTCATTTTATTTCATGCTCTCATATAATTCTGCATATCCATGTCATGGCAACACAGAGTGCACACTAAGATATGCTGACAGAAACACACTCAGACTGTGACTAATGTATTTCTGTATCTCATAAATCTAACCTAAAAATTCAACATCTTTTGTAGTTGATGTGATAAAACCTATAGATCTAGAGTATCTATATATAACATTTTATTTATTTATTATTTATAAATTATTTATTAACTTAATTTATACATTTTCTTTAAACATAATCAAATAACTTTTTTATATAAATTAAATATAAAAACCTAAACAAATATTAATATTTAATTATTTATAATTAATTAATTATTAAATTAATTTATACATACATATAGCCTATTTTTTAGATCACGCAGTAATTAAATATTAAAATTAAAATATTTACAATTCTTCGTTAAAATAATTGTAATTCATTTCCAATATTTTAATCAATTAAATTTCAAATTAAATGCAGTACAATATAGACTATCATGATATATAAATACTTTATTACATAAATAATACATCTCATTATTTATTTATTTATTGGATTGTGGAAATAAAAATGAGAGTAAAATGTGCTTAACTGCCATAAAAATAATGCCAATAAATAAATATATATATATATATATATATGTATGTGTGTGTGTGTGTGTGTTTATTTATTATGATAAAACTTGCTAAATATATTATTATTTCCTTCTATTTTGGGGTGATATATATGGAACCTTGTTTCTGCCACAGGATAAGAAAAAAGTTTATATCTCACAATTCTGAGACAAAGTCAGAATTCTAACAAAAAAAAAAAGTCAGAACTGCAAGATGTAAACTCTGAATTATGAGAAAAACATATCTCACAATTTTATTCTCATTTTGAAATGAAATCATAATTGTCTTTTTTATTTGTTTTTCCTGTGGCGGAAACGGGCTTCCATAGAAATATGACTTGAAAATGTTCCTGGTTCTGTGTTAGATTAGAGAATGCATGCAAACACAGGTGACTACATTCATTTAGAAGAGCTCACGTGAGACTCAAAGCTGTTCCACAGAACTTCCCAATGACATCAAATCTGAGCTTCCTACAAACACATTCATGACATCAGCAGAGCGGCAGCCAATAGCTGCTCTCGCCACATGACCACCGGTCTGAATCAAAAAAGCATGCACTTCATATTTTTTCAAGGCTAGAGTGGATTTGAGCAAAACCTTCTGCAGTTTTTTAAGTCTCTCTCTTCAACAGAAGCTTGTTATAATAGATTCAAGACAGACATCCACATAACCTCAAACATACTATCATTTTTCAACTAAAAACAGGCTTTTTCCCCTTTTAAAGCTCTAGATCAGGATTAGCTGGTTTCTGAGGAAAACTGTACTGTCGACACAAAAGGATGAGACAACAAAAGCCGAAAATAACCGTGTAATTAAAAAATAAATAAACATACACAGCTGAGAGGAAGAAAGAAAAAAAGAACAAAAACAAACACTGAATGAAAAGGGCCGGCGTGAATTCCAGCCATTCTCTGAAGCAGCTCTGAAGCTATGAGGAAAGTCTTGCTCTGCCAGTTCAGTCTGGATGCTGGGACGGTGGAGTCAGAAGTGGGCAGGAGCCACATTAAACGGGACGGGCCATCATTAAAACAGCATCAGCTACCCTAAACAACTACACAGAGAGTCCAGATCCATCTGCGCCAGAGGAACACAACTATTCCAGTCCAGAACCAAAACCACGCCAGCAAGGCAACCCAACAACTGGCCTTAGTGCAAAACAACACCGCTAAAACTAAATATGTCCTGGAAATACACTTTCTGATATTATAATAGTACATAAACATGTCAAAATATCAGACTTTGGGCATTCAGACCCAAAACAGCCAATGTGTTTCTAGACTTTAGGGATTTAAAAGTTTGTACAGTTTGCGACAAGGTTTCAAAGTGACTTCAGGTTTAAATCACCACTTTAATAAGTCTGTTATAATGAACTAGTATAACCCAACAATACTTTTTAGGATGTTTGATATACGTTGTATCTGGATCAATAATGCTCATTTATATTAGGATCTATTATGATCAAAAATACATTTAGAATCATACAAAAAAAACCCGGCTTGAATACACCTTTTGTAAAAGTTTTTTTTTGTGCAGCTTTAGGTCAAAATGTATGAGAATAATAAATAATGGAATAAAAAATAAATTAAACAAATAAAAAAGGTAATTGTGAATTTTTACCTCACAATTCAGACCGTTTCTTGCAGTTCTGAGTGAAAAAGTCAGCATTGCGAGATATAAACTCTGACATTTATATCTCGCAATTCTGACATTTTTCTTAAAATTCTGACTTTACATCTCACAATTTGTTTCTGCCATGGTAGAAAAAAAAAGGTAATTGTGACTTATCTCAATTTCGACTTTTCTTCTCAGAATTGTGAGGAAAAAAAGACAGTAAGAAAAAAAAAACCTTAGAATTGTTTAGGGTTGGACGATGTCTATGTCTAAGCATGAATTCGTATTCAGAAAACGATTGCCAACGGTTGCCTGTTACATTACAGTACATAAAATTTCACTTACCACGGAGTAAGGAGAGATTACTGAGGACGATGGCGAATGATTTGCAGAGCCTCAGCACCACTGACAAACATCTAATCTTGTAAAATGTGTGGTGAGTACTGCTGCTCCATAGTATAAACAAAGTACGTGTGATCTCAATCTCGAAAGTGAAAGTGAAACTAAAAAGCCATCGTGCATTCAAAAGCAGTTTCAATGCCAGGCATAATAGCGGCTCCCTGATGCCAGCAATTTATATACAGTATAATTACCCAATAATATAACTGCGAGAGAAATTATTAAAATATGTAATTTCCTCCCATCTCGTATTTATTCCCTTTAGGGGTTGTGTGTACACGTCATTTTCTTCCCGAACACGGTATTGGGATGCGGCAGATTGCGGGGAGGTGGTTAATGGGGAGGAATCACGATGTCGGCTCAACATCGTTGTATCTGCCCAACCCTAGAATTGTTCACTTATCTTTTTTATTTTATTTAATTTTTTCCCTTGGCGGAAACAGGTTTTCATAAAAAATGTCTACAAGGTGTAACTAAAATTTCTTACAAACTGGGGGGAAAATGTTGGAAATGTTTGGAATTTTTTAATATTAGGTCTTTAAAAAAGCACCAATTTTGTTTCAAAATATTAACATTTGAAAATCTGTCATCCAGCAAATCGAAGTCAGTGTGGACTAACCAACATGCAGGAAGACTTTTTTTTGTTGGTCATGTGACAACAAACCCGTAAAACAGAGAGGACCCCTTTAGACCCTGTCAAGTTTAAGTTTTATTAATAACACATATTATAACTTCTTTATGAAAAGCCATCTTTTGTTTGGGTCAACCCCAAAAAACACTAATAATCTGACTCAAATATGTTTAAAAACAATAATTAAATTGTGTACACACCATGTATTTTAGTATTTCACTACTTTTTACTTGATGCTTACATAATTGATATTTTTAAACGTCATATTTTTTGTATAAAACAGTATGTTTTTTTGTTTTTTCAAAAATGTATGAAATACGAACACAAAGATAGCATTTCTAAAGATTTTGGCAGACATAAACTAGATTTTTAAGAGATTTCTCCTGTTTATCATCTCTAGACATCGACCACACAAGTTGAGAACGGCGCCCAGAAAAGTTTGTGAACTTTCGCAGAAGTTTCCAAACCGAGTCAAACTTCAGTGTGAACAATCAGACGTGCTTCGGGTACCTGATGCAGCGCCGTCAGCCCGTCTATATTGGCGTGGTTGATATCTGCTCCCTGTCGCAGGAGCTCCGCCACCTCCTCCCGGTCCCCGGCGGAGCAGGCGGCCATGAACACGGCGCCCTGGGCGAAGCGCACTCGGGCCCGTCGGTTTCCGGGAGCGGAGGACTGGCTCCTCGCCTCCGCCCCGGTCCGGTCCGTCTCCGAGCCCTGCCACCGCTGCAGCTGATCCTGCCGCCGCTGCTTTGCCGCTTCGGACCGGGAACGGTCAGTGGCCGCCATCTTCCTCCCTCGGTCTCTCCCGGGGAGTTTCAGTTCATCAGACAAGTGATGTCCGATTCACGTACGAATCGTTCTTTTGAACCGACTCCTTTGAATGATTCACTCGGACTAATTCCTGTTTGTGAATCAATCGGAATCGGACGAAGCGAATCGCTGAGGAAGTTCACAAAACATAAATAGGCTACTCTATATATCTATTTTTAATAGTTGATCAACAACTGACATTTTTTTCAGTTCAAACCAATCTACCATTACTACAATAAATCCATATCAAAGTCGCCACCATTAAAATGATTGAATAATTCACAAACTAGAGATGAGAATAATGGTGTCAACGACATAATAATATACAAGTAATCAGCGGAGCTAGGTATATTACTTACAAATTGTAATCCATTACTGATTCCAAAATACATGACAAAAATTGTAGTTAGTAACGTAATCCATTAGATTACACATTTTAGGTAATATAATCAGACTACTTTTTAATTACTTTTGACCTAACTTGTTTATCACAGTGATTTAAATAGGACAATTTTGTACCATATTGATATAAAAATGCAAAGAAAAAGAAAATATGTTCCATTCGTTGTTATTTACGACATTAAACATTACATTATAAAGGTTTCCCAAACTGGGGTTCAAAAAGGAACTGCAGGGGGCTCGAGAGTTTAATGAAAAGCTTATAATGAATTAAATCATAAAAATGTAAAATTAAAATAAATCATCTTAAAATAACATCAATCAAAACAAAACACTTACTAAAAAACTAAATATTTTATTTGTTTACCTGCATTAACCGTGAACATGCAAATGTGATATTTAATTACTGAAATATTTATTTTAAAATCTCAGGGGTACTTAAAGTATATATATTAGGTGAAAGAGGTTCAGATGATAATAAAGTTTGGGAATACCTGCATTACATGTAAATAAGAAATAACGTGAATTTGTGCATTTGAAAGACAAAAGCCTTCCAAAGACATAGTAATACATGGTTAAATAACCCTAACTCAAATACAAAATGAGTGTGTTCGTTAATGCAATGTTGAAATATTGAGAAAACACTTCTTGAAACTGAAATGATTTTTGTAGTCAAATGCTGTGTAATTATGGTCTTTGTGTGAAACTGGAAGACTTTCTGGATGTATATAAGCGGTAGGCTATTTTAGAAAGGAACATTTAAAAGATGAAGAAAAATGATTAGGGAGAATCAATAAATTATGAATAATTTATTGCTATTGTGTGAATAATATGTAATCATGTAATCAATAAAAAGTAACTGTAGTCTGATTCCGAGTATTTTAAAATGTAATTTAATCTAATTACAAGTAGGCCTACTTAATAATTTTTGGAATCTGATTACGTAATCCAGATTACATGTAATCAGTTACTACCCAGCGATTTTACAACAACAACAAAAAACGCCCAGTAATAGCGCAACTGGAGAACTGGAGTATTCACTGAAATGAATCGTTCAAATGAACCGATTCACTAAAAGGAATCAGAATGAGAAGAGGTCACAGACTGTATAAACGGAAGAAGCACATAAGGAGCAACAAATCGCGCCCTCTGCCGGCCGCGAAAAGAAGAACAGCGGAGGGGCGAAGTCGGGCGCAACTTCATCAGCCAATAGAAACGCAGGGTCGTGATGACGCAATAGCTCCCACGCACTTGAACTTGACTGTCTGTCGGAGCTGTAATGTAATGGATAGCGGATCGCTTTCCTATAAAAGCAGCGCTGTAAAAGTCAGGAGATGTTTGCAAAGCTTCCCCAGACACGTACAGTTTGGAACAGCAATGGCAAATATAAGACTAAAAGAAAATAAAGGCCAAAAAAGGAGGAGCACAGGAGAACCTTTTAAGCTTCAAAACTACCTAGCATGTAAAAAAACTTTATAACAAAGTTATTCTGTGCTGACATACTGAAGAAAAAAAAACAATAAAGAGTTATTTTACGAGAATACATCTTCAATAAACCCTAAATAGAGTTGAATTCTAAGTCAAAAATGTATTAGGTCTGTTAAACATTTACATTAGAATACTGTAACTGAGCAGAAATGCAGATTAGGAGGTGTATTTTATGGTCTGGCTCACACTAAAAGCCAAATCCCAGATTTTGAAGCATTTACAATAGATAAACGGATTAGTTTAGCCCAGAACTAACCTTAATCTGTGTCTGGCAACCATTCCAAATAAGCAAAAAATTAATAACAAGATGGTGCATTTACAACAAGTACAAAAAGTAGCAAGAAATATGCTTTACACATAAAAACATGAGAGTACAAGTACAGTACGGTAGCAGCATTGAGGTTGCATTGCCAGAGCATATGGTCACATGGTTTGCTTTGAATCAGTCTACATGCATAAACCTTCAGAAACCGCCTCAATCCGGATCACTTTACTTTTTCGGGTTTAAAACTATGCTGAGGTGCCTTCAAAACATAAATACTGATGAACCAGGACACCAGAGACACATCCAATTCCGTTTCTTTCTGATCCGTCTTAAAGGACTGTTCCTGGTTTAATACAGATTAAGCTCAATTTTTGTCCTGTTCTTCAGTAAATACAGTAACACACTTACAATGGAAGTAAGCAACAAATGTGAAGCTTGTATTTTTTGTAAAGCACTTACATTCATCAAAAAGTTTATTATTTCGCTGTAAAGGATGTTTTTGAGGTGAGACCAATTTTCTAGGTGGATGAACTTCTGCTTATGCAATGCTACTGATGTGATTCATGTATATAAATATATATATAAAATTTACTATGGTCATGGACATTAAAATCTGTGCTTTAAAAAATTCAAAACTCAAACTTCTCACAAAGATTTGCAAAGCATTTGCTTTCTTTCTGCTGATGCTAACCATCAGGCACTGAAATGTTCTACTCAAGGTTCCTCGGCATCATCACAGTGCATTGTGGGATATAATGGTCTCTCAGGCCCAGAGGTTAAGGGAGCAGGCTGGTGTTCAGGGCTCTGATGGGACGCATGGTAAGACCCTCCATTGCGTCTTGGTGGCTCAGCGAGCTGGAGGCACTGGGGTGAGCCCAACTGGTGGTGAAAGACCCTCGGAGGTCCAGATTGACACAGAAAAGGTACTGGTCCAATCGCAGCATGGCGTCCAGGACTGTGGAGCTGCCCCCGTAGACCCAGCCCGGGAGCAGACGTGCCACACTGAAGCTGGCCGGGACAGACTGGGAATGTTT
>NW_015641041.1:921293-922245 GCF_001515625.1 Sinocyclocheilus rhinocerous | reverse complement strand
ATAACATTTTATGTTATACTACTACTACTATTTATATTTATGGTTTTAATGTGACTAGATTGTACAAAATTTTATTTTAAATTTGAACTGAACATCATTAAATTTAATTTGAAGAGATTAAACATCCTTATGATACATTTACTTACAGTATATATAACTTACAAAATTAAAACAACAACAACTTTTTTTAGCAAGGCTTGTTAATTTTAATTAGAAACTTTTAATTGATTAGGCATTCGGAATTGGAACATCTTTAAAAAAATATTATATATATTTTATTACTACTACTTATATACTATTACTAAATTGTAGATTAAACTTCTTAAAATGTGTATAATATAACTATTATTATTATATACACTAGTAATGAATAGCATAAATAGTAAAAGATTAAACGACGGCAGTGACGACGGCTAGAGGGAGAGTGAAACCTGTGTTCAGCGCACCATATATTTTCGGCCGTTTTTCACTTTTAATTTTCAGCGGCTGAAATTTCGGTGATTAAGATTAAACATCCTTTAGATAAATTTACTTGAGAATAAAATTGTAGAAAAGATAGCAAGCAGACCTGTTAAAAATATGAAATAAACATTTTAAAGTCACTAGACTGTAGAATATTATACATTGCTACATGGTTATGTAATATAAGTAACTAACTATCATGATGTATACTGCTACCATGATATTAAATGACTTGGAGATTGAGCTTCTGGTCAGACGGTCCTCTCGGAGTCTGTGTTTGTGCTGTCTCTCACCGTGCAGACACCTGCTGTGACACACTCCTCCCCGCGTGTGATAAAACACTCTGCTCCTTCATCCGGCCCACATCCTCCTGAATGTCTGGCAACCACTCCAACAGTCTGAGAGAAAGAGTTCAATTAAAGAGATTTCAAATTGTGATGACAATCACCAGAGTAAACAAAAATAATATATAATATAATAAAAAAAAAAA
>NW_015641041.1:917788-920019 GCF_001515625.1 Sinocyclocheilus rhinocerous | reverse complement strand
ATAACATTTTATGTTATACTACTACTACTATTTATATTTATGGTTTTAATGTGACTAGATTGTACAAAATTTTATTTTAAATTTGAACTGAACATCATTAAATTTAATTTGAAGAGATTAAACATCCTTATGATACATTTACTTACAGTATATATAACTTACAAAATTAAAACAACAACAACTTTTTTTAGCAAGGCTTGTTAATTTTAATTAGAAACTTTTAATTGATTAGGCATTCGGAATTGGAACATCTTTAAAAAAATATTATATATATTTTATTACTACTACTTATATACTATTACTAAATTGTAGATTAAACTTCTTAAAATGTGTATAATATAACTATTATTATTATATACACTAGTAATGAATAGCATAAATAGTAAAAGATTAAACGACGGCAGTGACGACGGCTAGAGGGAGAGTGAAACCTGTGTTCAGCGCACCATATATTTTCGGCCGTTTTTCACTTTTAATTTTCAGCGGCTGAAATTTCGGTGATTAAGATTAAACATCCTTTAGATAAATTTACTTGAGAATAAAATTGTAGAAAAGATAGCAAGCAGACCTGTTAAAAATATGAAATAAACATTTTAAAGTCACTAGACTGTAGAATATTATACATTGCTACATGGTTATGTAATATAAGTAACTAACTATCATGATGTATACTGCTACCATGATATTAAATGACTTGGAGATTGAGCTTCTGGTCAGACGGTCCTCTCGGAGTCTGTGTTTGTGCTGTCTCTCACCGTGCAGACACCTGCTGTGACACACTCCTCCCCGCGTGTGATAAAACACTCTGCTCCTTCATCCGGCCCACATCCTCCTGAATGTCTGGCAACCACTCCAACAGTCTGAGAGAAAGAGTTCAATTAAAGAGATTTCAAATTGTGATGACAATCACCAGAGTAAACAAAAATAATATATAATATAATAAAAAAAAAAAAGTAACATTGTGTAAAATGTACATTATTATTTTTTATTTTTTTTCAATTTTATACCATGGATTTATTAATACCTGAATTACTTTTTCCAAAAAGTTACATTCTATATCAGATGAGTATTGCATGAACACCTGCTCTGACAATATCTGCAGTGTCCATAAAGTCTTCACCTTCGATTAACCGGTGGGAAAATTTCCTCACCGTCACAACCCTACCTGACGCTCAGTGACAGAGCTGATTCCAGAGGAAGTGTGTACGGTAACAGGATGGCAGATGCCATTCTGACGGGCAGCATGTTGCTTAGCGACTGCACCAGACTCCGCCTCTCCCTACAGGCCTCCACCAGCGCTGAAGAGAGAACAACAACACAGAGTCAACCTCTAACACATTACAAAGGTACTTCAGAGAATACCAGAATAGTCACAGTCCTGTTGTCTGTCAGTACCTTTATGTACTCTCGGAGGAAGGTGTTCAAAGATGTGTTCCTCGATGCCGGAGTGATCCTGTGTTTCTCTGTCCTCTCTGCTCTCTGACTCTTCATCATCCTCACTGTCAGACTCTTCCTCAGCCCCTCCATCAGCTACGGCCTGATTAACATGTAATCTGGATTACATAATCAGATTCCAAAAATTAAGTACTTGCAATTAGATTAAATTACATTTTAAAATACTCGGAATCAGACTACAGTTACTTTTTATTGATTACATGATTACATATTATTCACACAATGGCAACACATTATACATAATTTATTGATTCCCCCTAATTCCTCTTTTTCATATTTTAAATGTTCTTTTCTAAAATAGCCTACCACTTATATACATTCAGAAAGTCTTCCAGACCATTCACACAAAGACCATGTGGCCATAATTACACAGTAAATTGAGAGGCCACACAGCATTTGACCAAAATCATTTCAGTTTTAAGAAGTGTTTTCTCAATATTTCAACATTGCATCAATTGCTGATGAACACACTCATTTTTATATGAATTATCGGTCAGTGGGTTATTTAACCATGTATTAATGGTTATATCTTTGGAAGGCTTTTGTCTTTCAAACACATTAAAATGCACAAATTCACGTAATTTCTTCTTTACATGCAATGCATTAATATATTAATTATATTTGAAAAATATGTATACATTAATAAATTATATATGTAAATAAAAAAAATAAACTAAATAAACAAATAATAAAAATTAATTATACATAAGTAAATGTATATATAAAGTTAAAAATATAAATAATGAAATATATAGAATTATATTAAATTTATACTA
>NW_015641041.1:914205-917767 GCF_001515625.1 Sinocyclocheilus rhinocerous | reverse complement strand
ATATATAAAGTTATATAATAATAATATTTGAAAAAATTAAACATATAAATGAATTAAACATATAGAATTACATTTAATCTATATTACATAAAGTTATATAGTAATATTTGAAAAATAAATGTATAAATTAAATTAATAAGTAATTAATCAAAAAAAATCTAACAATTAATTGTATAAGGTTAAAAAGATCAATAATGAAATATATAGAATTACATTTAATCTATATTATATAAAGTTATATAATAATATTTGAAAAATAAAATGTATAAACTAAATTCATAAATATTTAAAAAAATAAATTATACATAATTATATATATATAATTATATATATATATCTTTTATGATCTGTAATGTCAGTATTGGTCACTAGAGGTCTGTCTAACACCAGTGAAACTCTTCGGCATCAGCCTGACTATCCACTTCACTACAGCTGTGATAAAAAATAATATCAGCAGCACTAATGTCAGTATTGGTCACTAGAGGTCTGTCTAACACCAGTGAAACTCTTCGGCATCAGCCTGACTATCCACTTCACTACAGCTGTGATAAAAAATAATAATCTTCAGCAGCACAGCTGTGGGCCAGCAGACAGATAATAAATGCCATTCCATAAACATCCTGTGATAACTAGAATACCTGCCCATATCCAGAAGTAAATAAACTGTTTTGGTTTGGTGAAATACACTGACGTAAAAAAACAAAAACAAATCTGCTCACTGAAACATTTGCAAACGACTCACCGTTTTTCTTGATGAAGTGTAAAGCATCTCTGTATCCCTGCTTGCACATATTCTTCATCACCTGAGGAGAAGAAAAGCACAAGATTAATGTCATTTTGGCAGTCAGTGTGTATTTATAGGCCATTTGAACAGGGAACATCCAGCAGACAGTGTTAAACGAGGTGTGTGTGTGTGTGTGTGTGTGTGTGTGTGTGTTACCAGCGGATCGGGTGGAAACAGCGCTCTGGAGACTCGGTACAGGTTGGCCAGTGTGAACTGAATGGAGGTGTTGGTGAAGCGGAGCTCATGAATGCTGGTTGAGCTGATGTCTCGCGGGCAGATGTCACTTTCTCCTGAGAACGGAGACACCGTGATGGTGTTTTTCAGCTCGTACTGAGGCAAATTATCACTGATGCCACCGTCCACGTACCGCTGAGAGACAAAGACACAGAGATCGTCTTATTTTTATTCTTTTAAATGACTTATTTAATTAATCCTATTTTCCTAAATGTGTTGCTTGCCACTCACTTCGTTTTTTAATTTTATTTAATCTGTTAATATTACTTGTTCACTCTATTTGCACTGTATTTGCCTAACAAACTATATATAGAATATATTTATAAAATGGTACACATATATCATTTTGCAGAGTGCAGCTAACTAAAGAAAACAAACTATTTAACAAAAATGAAAAAGAAGAATTAAACAGTAATAATTTAATTTAATGAGTATTTTTGTATTACTTGTTTATTATTATTCATTTTTGTTAAATACATTGTTCAGTTTACTCTGCAATTTAATTTCATTTCAGTGCTGAGTGCAGCTAACTAAAGAAAACAATCTATTTAACAAAAAGGTAATTAAGAAATAATTAAACATACACTACTTAATTTTATTTAATGTGTATTTTTTAGTTAATATACTTGTTTATTATTGTTTATTCAATTTGTTAAATCTAAAACGTTGCTACCGTATTTTTTACGGTAAAATTCCGGCAACCACAGCTGCCGGTTTTCTACCGTAAATTTTACGGATTTTTTTTACAGTGTAACTTAATTTTATTTAATGTGTATTTTTTAGTTAATATACTTGTTTATTATTGTTTATTCAATTTGTTAAATACATTGTGTAGTTTACTATCCACATTTAATTTCATTTTTAATTTAATCTTTAATTTAATTTAATAATTAAATTAAATTTTATTAATTTAGTCATTTCAGAGTGCAGCTAACTAAACTAAATCTATTTAACAAAAATTAACAAATAAGAAAGAAACGCTAATAATTTTATTCAATTTGTTTATTTCTGTTAATATTACTGGTTTATTATTGTTCATTCATTTTTTTTAAATACATTGTTTAGTTTACTGTTGACATTTAATTTAATTGCAGAGTGCAGCTAACTAAAAACTAAATCAATTTAACAAAAAAAAATATATAAATTAGGAAGATAATTAAACACTATTAATTTAATCTAATGTCATTTGTATATTTTTGTTACTATTACTTGTTTATTAATTACTTGTCAATTTATTTTTCTTATTTTGCTTAATTTCTCACTCTATGCAAACACTTGAAAAAGAATAGTTGTGAATATTAAAACATTAAAATAGATTGGGGTTGCATCATGCATGTGGTGCTGCAGTGCTGCTAACAGGCAGAACAGTAGAAAGAGCAGCAGTTTTCAGAGCACTGAGATTTGCTGCAACAAACACACACACAAACATTATTTGGGATTCTTGTCAGAACACACACAGCCAATGCACATATGCAAACATACAGTAATCCCAGCCTACACACACACTGACTCACTCACTGGCACAGGACGCACGGAAGGCGAGCCACCCGCCAAAATGACTTCTGGACAGCAGTTCACTGATCTGACATCACATGATCTAACGCCACAAACACATCCACTTCAACTGTTTGACTCGGTTCTTCTACTTCAGATGCAAATCACTGGCAGTTTTTTATAGTGTCAAATGAGACACTGAATGAGATTGAGTTTGTAAAAAAATTTAAATGTTATTTAGAGCTGCACAGCACAATAACAACCACTAACAAACATAAAAAAAGAGTGGAACGAGAACGAGTAAATCTAAAAAAAACAAAGAGAAAAAAATGAAATTATATTTTGCATAAAGAAATTTAAGCTTTTGTATTGTGACATTATTTTCGTGATAATTAACCACATTTTCCCCCTCAATTTTGAATTACTGTCATGCGAGAATAAAACAATTATACATTATTAGAATTGAAAAAATATTAATTTTAATGAAAGTAACTTCATGATAATTAACCACATTTTTCTGTCAAATTCCCTTTACTGTACTGTAAACATTTTTTATTATAGATTATTTAAATTGAAAAAAATATATCATTTTAATGAAAATAATATTGTATCATTATTTTCTTGATAATCAAATTTCTCTCAAATTCTCATTAATGTAAAGTGAGAAAAAATAATTATACATTTAAACAGTAAAGTATTTAATTTTAACGAATATAATGTTGTGACATTATTTTTATGACAATTAACCACATTTGTCCCTCAAATTCTCATCACTGTATTGCAAAAAATGATACATTATTTAAATTGTGAAGTATTTAATTTTAATGAAAATGCCACAATGCAAAAATTCTAATGGTTCTAAAAATAGACTTAATTTTCCTTAAGCATTTTTAAAATATTTTACAAATTAATAGGAAGCGGAAAACCTAAACAATAAGAAAAAGAGAAAGCGCCATTTAAAGGGGTCATATGATGTTGCTAAAAAGAACATTATTTGGTGTATTTGGTGTAATGAAATGTGTTTATGCGGTTTAAGGTTAAAAAAAACCA
>NW_015641041.1:900318-913964 GCF_001515625.1 Sinocyclocheilus rhinocerous | reverse complement strand
TAAAACCCATTACAAACGAGGCATTTGTTGCATCCAGTGGGGACATAATTAAGGATTATAATGACTTATACTGTCTTTTTACGCGTTGCATTGCGTATCGCGCCGCGTAAACATAAAACCATGTCTGCATTTGTGATCGGAGAAACGACAAACAACAAGTGCTACTCTGCACTGCTCAAAACTCGCGTATGAATCATCAGTAGATCAAGTCTTAACTTTTATAAAGAATATCTCTTTGGATTTGAGACTTTAGTCTTTGCAACTTTACAGATCTTCTTTATGCACCAAGAGCTTGTAACACTCCAAAGAGAAAGGAAAAATTGAAATCGCATCATATGACCCCTTTAAAAATACAAAAACAATACAAAATTCAAGGAAAAACACAAGAACTAGAGCAAAGATCAGAAAGCTGGCGAAGGTCACCGAACAGTGAGGAAATGAGAGAGAGAAGGTAAACAATTGCTCTACTCACTGCTTTTACATCCAAAACATATTTAGTAATGCTTCCGCAAGCTTTCACAGCATTCTAGCAACCTTTCAGAGAGATTTCCGTCCTGATTTAGTGGTGTTCACTATTTCAGTGCCGTATCACCATTGCTCATGTTGAGTGAGTGATTTAAACAAACCCATAATAATAAGTAATAAACGTGACCTGCATCAAACATTCAATGAATAAACATAAATCAATAAATTAAATATGCTTTGGATTGCACATACAATTTCATACAAAAAAATGGTTTCTTATTCTTGCTCACTAAGGCTGCATTTGTTTAAATAAAACAGTAATACTCTAAAATATAAATACAATTTAAAATAACCGTTTTCTATTTGAATAGATTTTAAAATGTAATTTATTCCTGTGATGCAAAGCTGTATTTTCAGCATCATTACTCCAGTCTTCAGTGTCACATGATCTTCAGAAATCATTCTATGATAAATTTTTTTAATGAATTTAAAGTAATTAAAGAACAGCATTTATTTGAAAATACAAATATTTTCTAATATTATAAATGTCTTTATTGTTGATCAATTTAATGTATCCTTGCTAAATAAAAGCATTAATTTCTTTACAAGAAAAAATCTTACTGACCCACATAAACGGTTGAACGGTAGTGTAATCACTTTATCATATTCTAAATAAATAAATCAGAGCCTAAATTGACAATGTGCCGTGCTTTAAACAAATTAACATTGTAACTGAATTGCACCACATTAAGGCCCAATCCCAATTCTACCCCTTAGCCCTTCCCCTTTCCCCTACCCCTCCGTTTCGCGCGTTCACGTGAAGGGGTAGGGGTGTCTCAATTCTCTTTTGGTTGGAGGGGTAGGGGTAAGGGGAAGGGCCAGATAGCCCTTCAAACGAAGATTTTTCGGGACCACACTAATATAGAACGGTAATTAAAAGCTCTAATGCACACACCAGTATAGGTGTGTGTATTGTAGGAGCTAGACGACGTATGATGACGTGTGGCGTATAGTAGTGGTGTCCCAATTCTTAGGGGAATATTTTCACCCCTACCCCTTGACACTCTGTTTCAAGGGACAAGGGGAAGTGGTAGGCGGAGGGGTAGGGGAAGGGGAAGGGGTATAAAATGGAATTGGGATTGGGCCTAAATGCAAACTTTATTTTAATGTGTGATATAGTTTTTTAATAATGCAAGAAATAATTTTGCTGCATTTCTGTTTAGTCGACCAGCAGCAGTAGTGCAAATTTGGTGAGATTTGGAACAAGCACACGACGACTTGCACGTTTTTGCTTGCTTGCAAAAATGAAAGTGAGCACAGAGGGAATGATAATATTGCAGTTGTAAATGAATTATGAGTAATTATATGGTGACTGGATACTTACCACTACTTGCAGGGTTGGAGGGATCAGGCCACAGTACACGGGAATGTAAGTGTTGCATATACACGCCTGTACACACACACACACACACACACACACACAAGGGATTTGGACATGAAACCATAAGATCATGTGATCTAAGTCATGTGCATTTACTGTAAACATCATGAATCCATGATTGTTTACAGCTGGGTATTAGGAGGTCATGCAAGTTGATTCTCACTAAACCTACTGCATACTTTAGTTTGCGTTTATGGCTTTAATGAATATGCGTGTTGTGTGTTTGTTTAAGCACGCACTTGCACGAGTTCCTCATTGTTGTTGAAGTGTGTCACCAGTCACGCGGGACAGAGAGATGCCCAGGCGGCCGGTGACCCGGCTGTAGCCGTCGGGCGGCAGCACGTGATACAGTATGGTCCGCATGATCTTCACCAGGTTGAAGGAGGGGTGCATGGGGCCCAGGAAGCGCTTTCGGGCTTCTTTAGCCACGTCAATGATGCCGGCACCCGCCTCTCCTGTCACAGGACCAGAAAGAGAGCAGTCAGTGATCGCACACTGACAATAAGCAACAGGTGGATGTTGTGTCATTGCACACGAGAAGTGTAATCTTTGACATAGATACTAAATATAGATGGACACAGACAAGATGAAACTGATGATAATAATACCAAGGCATTTCGATGTATACCATGATATTGAGTGAGTGATGTATTCATATGCACAAAAAGTACCTGCGTTTCTCTTTTTAGAGTGAGTTTACTTCAAAAACAGCGATTATATCCTCTCGTTGCTGGAAAATATAATGTAGCGATTCAGTATTTAAACTGTTATTAATAAAATTCGTGGGGCAGCGTTGACAAGTTTCTTTTCTCCTGGATGTGTGAGCTGCGCGATCTCCGATATATGTGTGTGTGTGTGTGTGTGTGTGTGTGTGTGTCAGTAAGCAACGCATTAATATAGAACGGTAATTAAAAGCTCTAATGCACACACCAGTATAGGTGTGTGTATTGTAGGAGCTAGACGACGTATGATGACGTGTGGCGTATAGTAGTGGTGTCCCAATTCTTAGGGGAATATTTTCACCCCTACCCCTTGACACTCTGTTTCAAGGGACAAGGGGAAGTGGTAGGCGGAGGGGTAGGGGAAGGGGAAGGGGTATAAAATGGAATTGGGATTGGGCCTAAATGCAAACTTTATTTTAATGTGTGATATAGTTTTTTAATAATGCAAGAAATAATTTTGCTGCATTTCTGTTTAGTCGACCAGCAGCAGTAGTGCAAATTTGGTGAGATTTGGAACAAGCACACGACGACTTGCACGTTTTTGCTTGCTTGCAAAAATGAAAGTGAGCACAGAGGGAATGATAATATTGCAGTTGTAAATGAATTATGAGTAATTATATGGTGACTGGATACTTACCACTACTTGCAGGGTTGGAGGGATCAGGCCACAGTACACGGGAATGTAAGTGTGGCATATACACGCCTGTACACACACACACACACACACACACACACAAGGGATTTGGACATGAAACCATAAGATCATGTGATCTAAGTCATGTGCATTTACTGTAAACATCATGAATCCATGATTGTTTACAGCTGGGTATTAGGAGGTCATGCAAGTTGATTCTCACTAAACCTACTGCATACTTTAGTTTGCGTTTATGGCTTTAATGAATATGCGTGTTGTGTGTTTGTTTAAGCACGCACTTGCACGAGTTCCTCATTGTTGTTGAAGTGTGTCACCAGTCACGCGGGACAGAGAGATGCCCAGGCGGCCGGTGACCCGGCTGTAGCCGTCGGGTGGCAGCACGTGATACAGTATGGTCCGCATGATCTTCACCAGGTTGAAGGAGGGGTGCATGGGGCCCAGGAAGCGCTTTCGGGCTTCTTTAGCCACGTCAATGATGCCGGCACCCGCCTCTCCTGTCACAGGACCAGAAAGAGAGCAGTCAGTGATCGCACACTGACAATAAGCAACAGGTGGATGTTGTGTCATTGCACACGAGAAGTGTAATCTTTGACATAGATACTAAATATAGATGGACACAGACAAGATGAAACTGATGATAATAATACCATGGCATTTCGATGTATACCATGATATTGAGTGAGTGATGTATTCATATGCACAAAAAGTACCTTGGTCTCAGTGTTATTTTAGTTTCACTGAGATACTTGTATAGTTATTGTAAATATTTTGAATTAGTTTTTACTTTTATATTTTCATTTTTGATAAAGTTTTAGTATATTTTGTCATTAGTTGTTGTTGTTGTTTTTTTTTTTTTAATGTGTCTATATAGTTTTTATACATTTTTCTTTCTTTTTTTAGTTATTTTAATACATCAAGTTAAATGTAAACAAGAAACATTGCTTTGGCAACTCTCTGAAAAAAAATAAGTTTAATTTTTTTTCAATTTTATTTTATTTCAGGTAAAGTTTCATTTATTTAGTAACAAAAATGTTTTATATGGTTTTACTTTTAGTTTTAACTTTTTTGACATGGTGCTCCCATGGTATTTTAAAGATGTATTTTTGGAAGTACATTGCTGAACCATATAAATGCTATGGTACTTTAACTTCAGTGCTGTTGTAAATCTAAAAATACCATGGTATTAACATCTCTGTATGTTTTATAGTACTTGAAATGTGCCTCAATCAAAGAATATCTTCCACCATGGTAAATATCCATAAACATGCTCTTATACACTATATATAATATCCTATTACTTGTTTCGCTTCTGTTTCAGTTTTTATAACCATTTCTTACTATGTGTCAGTAAGTTGTTGTTTTTTAGCATGTGTGTTTGGCAGTGTTATTTTTTAGGATTACTGATAAACTAATGTCATTTGATTTATATTATTTGTATTTGTTATTTATTTTAATTTTAGTTAAATTATGTCTGAATTTATTATGTCTGTATAGGTCTTTTATTAAGTTTTTAGTTTGATTTAATTTGAGTTATTTTAATACTTCAACAAACTAAATGGAAATGAAATAATATATATATTGAATTTATAAATGTGTGTATACATATATATATATGTATGTGTGTGTGTTTGTAGATACACATATATGTAGTTGTTTATTTTTGGTGTTTGGCTTAGTGTTATGTTAGAATCATTATTAAACTCATACCTTTTTTTCTTTAAAATATTTTGAATTGTTTTTAGCTTTATTTTTTGTTTTTCATTTAAATGTTAAGTTTTGAAATTTTGTTGTAAGCATTTGTAATTTTTATTTAATTTCTTTATTTTTAAAATGTGTATAAGTACTATTTATTAAATTTTAGCTTTTAGTTTTGGATCTGTTTTTAGTTGTTTTAATACTACAATTGATTGCTTCTGTTGTCCTCATTTGTAAGTCGCTTTGGATAAAAGCGTCTGATAAATGACTAAAAATAAATAAAAAATAAAATAAATAAATACACTGTAGCAATGATTGTAATCAAAACAAAGATTATTGAAGTACATTTTACAAGACTATACTATTTTAGTCTTTCTACTTCAAAATTTCTCTTTATAATTATTTGTGAAATACACTAGCAATGAAAACTGTGATTTTAATTAAACACTATGGTACAGAGATAGTATAACACAGAGATACTATGGTATTTTGAAATGCAAAATGAATGTACCGTGTTGTTTCTCTGCTGGCTTGTTAAATAACTTTACGTACGGTGACCGGTGTTTTGACGTGCTCGTCGCCGTCACAAACAACTGGGCGTGGCTGAGGCAATATTAGCCAATGAGAGGCTGCGCTCATGGACCCCATCCACTTTCTCTGGAATGCGTACTTATCAGCTGTGTTTTGTTATTGAATGTATTTTTATTTTTTATTTCATTATGACGTACTTCTGTGAAGCTTGTAATGACAAGGTTTTTTTTTTATTTTTAAAATATTTAATATAGCATATTTAAATATCTATATTTTTGCACGATTGTTTGAAGTTTGCTATTAAGTAGCGAATAATAAATTAAGTACAGATATGTATTTTTTTTAGATATGTATTTAATATATCAAAAATGTATTTTTTCTTTAATCAGTGTCAATAAACAGCAGGTTTCCTGCAGTTAGTGTGACAACTCGTCCCTATACTGTATGTTATTTGAATGGTGTTTTCCACCTTTGTACAGTGTTTTACAACATATCTTACCAGGGATCCTCCCAAATGACATGGTTTTAATAATATGTCCTCTCGGGGGACTGTAGAGGACAGAATACTCTGCATTACTGTTTTGTTTGCAATGTTCTTTATTTGAGTGCAGTTGTGTCAAGATTCCTCGTGTGCATGCACTCGTGGGACATGGGAACGTTCTCGCATAAACATGTGTTTTGAGGTTTGGGATGTCGAAGAGTTTAGAGTTCACAGGGCTGACACTACAATTGAACAAAAGTAATGTGTTCGTCCGATTCAAGAGGTGGGACAGTTCCACAAATTGATTTTCTGGGCATCTTTCCTGAAATTGTTTGCACAAAAGCACATTTATCATGGTTATATATCTGTTTATAAAGTTATGTAACTATGATTTACAAACATTTACAAACTGAATGTCAGTGATATAATTTATAATCGGACCGGTTTAAAGGCCCCCCTGAAATCACTGACTTGGGTCCCCCTCGGTTGAAATGGCGGTCCGAGGGAGCATATTTCGGCTGGGCCCTCTCTGGACTAGTGCGCAGGGCACGTGCCTGGTAGGCCTGTGCGTTAATCCAGCCCTGCATTTGTCTATCATTTTTTAAATTGTTACTATTTGTTTCAGAATGTTCAGAACCTGGACGTTTTGAATGTTCAGAGAACATTCAGAAATAGTATTTTCATAACGTAATGGGAACATTAGCAAAAAATTATTTCTAATAAAGCTCTAAACTAAAAAACTAAAATTCTTTGAACATATTTTTGTTTGCTGGAAGTCTCTCAATTAATATGAGTTTACAAAAACTGCATGCATGTATAATAACTGTATACACAGTGTGTGTGTGTGTGTGTGTGTATATATATACAATTATGAAATTATATATCATATAATTGTACGACACTGCTAAAACTATCTGCATGCAGACATATTTTCTGGATTTTTCACATTTCTGGAGATGTGGAGTTTTTGGATTTGTTGCTGTGGATATTTTTAGATCTCAATGAATGGACTATTCTGTTCACTCTGTTCCTAAAATGTATGTTGTGAAATGACAACATAAACTATATCCTTTAACCCACATTTGGACGGCATTAAACAGAATCTCGAGGAAAATATTTTCTTGGATACTTTTGAGAGGTCAGTGATTGGGCATTTGCTCCGAAGACCAATGAAACAAACGGGCATATGATTTGGCATAAAACAGATTTGTAAAACTTCGTCCTTTTAATACTTCTTCTTCTTCTTTTTTAATACTTTTTGTTAGTTTTGACTGCTTTTATTGTCCTCTTTGGAAGTCGCTTTGGATAAAAGCGTCTGCTAAATGACTAAATGTAAATGTAAATGTAATACATTTATATATTTTGTCAGGCACACCCCATTCATAATTTTCCCATCAAAATAGATCTCATCCCTCACTTTTGTCCTTCACCTCATGAGAGGGGACTTTATCCTGGATTCTCCCCTTATTCCTGGTGGGATAAACCAATCACACACTTCAGCAGGTGGTGGAGCAGAACATGTTGAGACATGCATAAAAACACTGCAACAGCAGACTGAGGAAGACACTCATAAAATAATGCTTCATATGATTCTCTCATCCACAATCAGACTATTAGATACCGTAAGTAAGTCTATTATATTATATTATATTATATTATATTATATTATATATTACTGGGACTCAGGCATAGACATTTGTCCTCTGTAGAGGACATTATATATTTTAGTGTATTTCTCTGAGACCATACATGCCACAGTTTTAAGTCTGGGTGTTTTGTCCAGAGCACATTCAGGGCTTTTTAGAGATATTAAATGATGTTTGATCATAAACACACCTTCTCCTTGGTCTTTAAATATGACTGATATTGACAGAATGATCAAATTTAGCACTCTTACGGAAATGTTAATATTTTGTAATTATCATTTAAATCTGGCTAATGTTCAAATAGTTTGTCGTAAATAAAAATCTCAGAAAAATGTTATGGGGTTTCAGTTCGGAATATGAGTTTTTGTTATGAAACAGGGCATAATTTTCATACATGCCTTCTGTAGAGGACACTGGACAAACGGCTGTTAATCAGGCATTTTGGGGAAACACAACAAGTCAATAGGGAAAGAAATTATAGATCAATATTCCTATGAAATATGATATATTCTTATGAAAATGTTGCCAAATCATTACACACATATTCCATAAAGTAAAATAGTATATCAAATCATTCTGTTATATCTTTCATAACTTAGTTGAGAATCATCTTTGTACAAAGTCTGGCTAAAAATAGCCTGAAACCCAAAAACTGATTGGTGAATGAAAACATAGAAATAATGAAAATAAAATCATTGTTTTTGCCTATACATGCCTTTTCATGTCTATTTTAAAAAAAAACTTGGTCCTGGCGTCTAAGTTAAAAGAATAAAATATGAATAAAACAAAGAATAAAATATGAATAAAATGTACAGGTGCATCTCAATAAATTAGAATGTCGTGGAAAAGTTCATTTATTTCAGTAATTATATATATATATATATATATATAATATTTAATAATTACTTTTAATATTAATTAATAGATTTTGAAAAGGTAATTATGCATTGACAAAACGTATTTATTTATTATTTTTCAGTAGTGGTGATGCTCAGGTGCTGATCTTGAGTTTTTCTCACTGTGCAGTTCATTGTTACGGTTTTATTGATTCTGAGTGTTTCCAATTAACATCTTTCTTTCTCTCTGACTGATGTTTTGTCTCTCCAGTGCAGGGGCTTGTCTGAACATGGCTGCCCAGTCTAGAGATGTGACCCCACCGCGGTGATGGAAAGATGAAGACGGAGGTGCCAGATTCATCTCTCCTTCATTTTTCTCACTATATGTTGTTTGTAGGAGGGGCTGAAGAAGAGAAAAAAGGGAATAGATGGAGAGAGAAGAGGATGAACAGGCAGAGGAGAAAGTGTGGCTGGCCACAAATCTTGGAGAAAGAGAAGGAGGAGGACATATTGATGGTTTTTCAGCTGAAAGAGGAGCGATGATGGGGACGGAAGAGGGTCTGGTTTTACCAGGTTTCTTTGGGAACTCGCAGTTGGAGGAAAGTCCACCATTAGGATTCTCTCTTTCCTCGGACCATACGGATACCTGGGCTCTGTCCATCTTGTCATCCTCTTCCTCCTCTCTGCCCTGTCTCTCTCCTCCTCTTCCTCCGTCTGTGGGGCTGGATGGCGTGCTGGCAGAGGGCCGGCTGGTTCTGGACGTGTATCGGGGCGGTTGAACTTTTCCACGACATTCTAATTTATTGAGATGCACCTGTATTTTTCCAAAAATGTTTTTCTCCATTTGTTTCTTATGCTCCGACCAATGTAATGACATAAAAAAATTCACAAAAGAAATGTTTTTATCATTCTCAGAAGGATATTATATTATATTATATTATATTAACACGCATTTTAAGTGTACTTCTTTGCTGTCACTGTGTCTTTAAGAAATCTCCTCCCGCCTTTTGCTCAAAGTTCCGCGGTGAGTGTCAACACGAGACATGTGCGTGAAACACGGAAGTAAACTTATTATATTTAACACATGTAAACGCATCAAATAAAGATGACATTTTGGTTTTATACATGTTAGTTTTATAGAAATCGCGAGACCGTATAACGTCTTAAACGCTACAGACGCGTCACGTCCATCAAGGATTACCAGCAGTGTAAGTGTTTATCATTCAGTCAGTTTGTTACTTGTTAAAATGATATATAACTTATTATTCTGTATAAAGGTTCAGTGAGGTCTTTTCCCAGCACTCGTAAATGTTGTTACACACTTGAATTAAGCTGTGATTTAGTTTAAGCCACAAAGGAATGAATGAGTATGGTGCCTTTACAGTGATTTACCATGGTAAATATAGTTACCTCTAAAACAGCGCAGATAATGCAGTTATTGTTACTAAATACAATAAGATGGTAATACCCACCACTGTCACTAAGTGATAAATTAAAATTTGACAAAAAACTGAAGTTAGTAAATGCAGTAAAATGACAGTAAGATGGATAATATTAATGTATACACTGAAATTAAATATGCAATAATATGCGGTCATTTAATTATGTACACATGTACACACACTCACTTACATATACATACACACTGTTTATGTAGATAACATTTAAACAGCAGCAATTTGTTCGCATTATTTTATTAGAAATATTATATATTTTATTAGAAATATTAGATGTTAGAAATATTAGAAATAATCCATCCATCCATCCATCCATCCATCCATCCATCCATCTTTCTATCCATGCATACACCCATCCATCCATCCATCCGTCTTTGTGCTTATATATTCATCCGTCTGACTATCGGTCAGTCTATCATGTTTTTGGTCTATCTGTCTAACGTTTTTCATGTGTTTATATTCTCTCTCTATGTTTCTGTCTCAAGGACATCGTTTCTATGACCCTCAGGGTGACCCTCTCCCTGGCCTCCTCTCCTCTCTCCCTGACTCCGTCTCCTCTCTGTCTCTCCTCGTTCACCTGGATCTCTCATTCAACTGTCTGTCCTCTCTTCCTCCCTGTCTCCTGTCACTCTCTCATCTCTCTGAGCTGCTGCTGTGTCATAATCAGCTGACGGGTCTGCCGGAGGGTCTGGGAGCGCTGGTGTCCCTGCGGCGGGTGAGTCTGCTGGGGAACAGGCTGGAGGATCTGCCCCGGGGAGTGGGCCTCCTCTGCAGGCTGCAGGAGCTGGATGTGTCCTTCAACCAGCTGGAGAGACTTCCAGATGAACTCGGCCAACTACAGGACTTACAAAAACTGGAGCTGTCAAATAACAGGCTCAGAGCGCTGCCGGAGACTCTGGGTGAAGAACACAAACACACACACATACACACACACACAAATGTTTTATGGGGACTTTCCATATATATATATAATAATTTTTATACTGGACAGACTGTATTTTCTGTCCCCTAACCCTACCCCTGAACACAACCCTCAGAGCAAACGTTCTGCATTTTGACATTTTCCAAAAAAAAAACAAAAAAAACCATCAAAACGTTACTATCCTTGTGGGGACATTTGGTCTTTACAACATAGGATTTACCTGGACCACACACACACTTAAATGAGTGTGTCTCGTTAAATGAGGATATAAGATAGGCTTTAATTGTTTTATATAAAGCAAATAAATACAAGAAAAGCTAAATAATACAGACTAACCATTAGAATAATTTGTTTACCTAGTTGTTTTATGCCATGTTAACATCTAAGGCTATTTTCATGGCAAGAATGGTAAAAAAGCTCTTAAAAAATAGGTGAATAAATTAATAAACATATTTGTTAATTGTTTTTAATAGTATTTAATAGCATCTAAGGCTATTTTCATGGCAAGAACAGTAAAAACTTTTTAAAAAAATAGGTAAATATACATTTGATAATAATTTTAATAGTATTTAATATTTATTCGCATCTAAGGCTATTTGCATGGCGAGAATGGTAAAAATCTTTTTTTTAAATTATTAATTAATAAACATATTTGATAATAACGTTTAATAATATTTAATAATTAATTTTATATTTATTAATAAACAAGGTAGATAAGGGATAATGATAAAAATAATTTATATACAAAAAGATAAATTCAAGATTTTAGGTACTTAGAATAAAACAAAATATTATTTATTTTATGTACAGTATAAATTGTTTTTCCAAACGAGGATGTCCCTAGATGTCTGCAAAGGGAGGTTTTGGCATATTTAGTTAGACAATTTTATCCTCAAGCTATAGCTAAATAAACACACATAAACCACTCAAACACTATTAGATTTGTAGTGTAAACGCAAATGTGTCCTGATGAGTCCCAAACAACACCAAAGGACTGTCTACTGCCTTACATGATGCTATCTTTGTGTCAAAAAATAGTTTTATACTATGCAAACTACAGTAGAAACAACTATTTCTAAATGAGGTTTCAGCTTTTGAAAGGAAAGTCTAGTATTTGTGACATTGTCTTTTGTAAGTTTAACTGTCTGATGGCTAATTGTCTCTGTCAGGGTCTCTCCGCTCTCTGAGGCAGCTAGTAATCCAGAGTAATGATCTGAGGACTGTTCCAGAATGTTTGCGCTCCCTCCCGCTGCTCGACAAACTAGACACGAGGAACAACCCGCTGGGCCGACCGCCGACGCCCCCACTGATCGCCCACGTGACCCCAGGTGCTGCTGCTTTAGTCTAGTTTACGTTGCATTATTATAATGACATTTTTATCAAACAAATATGATTTTTTTAGGATCTTTTATTACATAATGTATTCTGGATGAGATTTTTTTTTTTGCATTGGTGGATGAAACCTGAACAAACTAAGCCTGTATGATCTCAATGACAGTGTTTGTGCTTTATAGTTCTGGAAGAATCTGAGATCCCAGAACTGCACCTCGGATTTGGTCAACACAGGTGAACTGAGCCCACCTTCATTTACCATTCAAAAGTTTGGGGGGCGGTTTTAATGTTCTTGAAAGACGTCTTATATGCTCACCCTAGGGTGCATTTATTTGCTAGAAATACAGCAAAAACACTAATATAGTGAAATATTATTACATTTTAAAAGAACTGTTTTCTATTTTAATATATTTTAAAATATAATTTATTCCTGTGATGCAAATCTGAATTTTCAGCATCATTACGCCATCCAGTCTTCAGTGTCACATGATCCTTCAGAAATCATTCTAATATGCTGATGTAGTGCTGAAGAAATATTTCTGATTATTATCATTGTTGAAAACAGTTGTGCTCATTCATATTTTTCTGTAAACCATTATGCTTTTTTTTCAGTATTCTTTTTCAATTTAATGCATCTTTGCTGAATAAAAGTATTAATTATTTTTTTAAAATTCACTTACTACTTAAAAAAAAAATAGTATGCCGTACACATTCTGTAATGCTAGTTCCAAATGTAACTCTTCTCTGCCCATCAGTTTTGAAGTATCATCTGCTGGTTGTCACGTGTTCATTCCTGGAGGGGCGGAGCTCTTGTTTCCACGGAGATGCGTAAACGCAGTCACACAACTCCAGTGGGCGGAGAGGAGACCAGACAGAAAGTGGGTGTGGCTAGAGGAGCATGATGTCCTTTTGAGTCGACAGCTGGAGCTCCGCCCACACGGAGCCACATTTGAGGAGGTTGTTGTTTTTGTTTATACTTATATAAATATAAACACTTAAAGTGAAAGAAAGCTCCTGTTTTATATTGTATAATTGATACAGTTCATAACTATAAATGAATAAATTACAGTAATATGATAAATAATAATGTGAAAAATTGTAATTATATAAATATAATTAATAAATATATGAATATGAATAATGTAATAATTATAATAATTTTAGAGTGAACGAAAGCTCCTGTTTAATGTATAAATAGAACTAATAATAACTATAAATGACCAAAATAAAGTATTATTATAATTAATAATATATGGAAAAATTATAAATATAGAATAAATCAAGAATTATAATGAATACTAATAATATATGAATATTAATACAATTGTAAAAAAAAAAATGTTTAGAGTGAAAAAAGCTCTATTTTTGTAATTATATAAATATATTATTGATTATAATTAAATATATGAATATTAATAAAATATAATAATTTAATTCTTTTTAAGTTGGGGGGGGTAAAGCTT
>NW_015641041.1:895345-899943 GCF_001515625.1 Sinocyclocheilus rhinocerous | reverse complement strand
TCTTCCAAAATAAAAGTTTTCGTTTACATAATATATGTGTGTGTACTGTGTACATTTATTATGTATATATACAGTAAATACACACATATACAATATATATTTCGAAAATACTTACGTGTATATATTTATATTCATATAATTTATATTATACATATATTTAAAATATAAACAACATATTTTTCTTAAATATATACATGCATGTGTGTGTATTTATATATACATAACAAATATACACAGTACACACACATATATTATGTAAACGAAAACTTTTATTTTGGATGCGATTAATCGCGATTAATCGTTTGACAGCACTAATTTATATATATATATTTTAAATAAAAGCTACAATAATTTTTCTCTGTGTCACTCTTTTAGCCAGTAGAGGTGTGTATTCCATATCACAAAACACGGAAAGGTGATGTTGCAGTTCGCAGGTTTGATGGTCGGTCTTGGTCGACACTATCCACCCTGACCAGGAGGGGAAGTGAGAAACACAGCTGCAGGCCAGGGGGACGCCCAGCGCGGGTGAGCGAATCAAATCCCTCTCAGTCCAAAACCTGTAAAGCGTCCTGAGAGCATGAATGCACACATATATATTATCATCTGTGTGTTTGCAGTTGGCCTGCTGCAGTGTGTCTCAGTTCTCGTGGTTTGTGGCCATCTCTCGTCCTTTCCTGGACAGTTGCTCTGTGTCTCCAGAGGGGGCGCTGCTGGTGTCTGAATTCGACCCGGGGATCAAACTTATTTTCCCTCCAGAGTGCACAACAGAGACACGTACAGTCACATTGCAGGTCTGTACATGAATATACTACGCCGTTTGTGTCATTAACACATGTGATTATCGTGCTGTTTTCGATAGTGATGCAATATGATTATTATTTTTACATTGTGGCCAAAAAGCAATAAGATGGCCAAGATTACGAATCAAATAAAATAAAGGTGGTAATTTATTTTGTAAGGTATTTAGTAAATGAATCATCAAAATGTTAAAATGTACAGTAGAAAGTATGAATATCTGGTTAAAATTTTTGATACCTGCTATACTGTTTGAATCAGTGTTATTGTAGTATCACCGATATGCTATTATGGTATTTGTTAATTTGATTCAGATTTAATTTTTATATTTTCTGTTTTCATTTTTGTTTTAGTAAAGTGACAATACAAACAACAATAGCGCTCCTGCTTAATAGAGACCGTCTGGGTTTCGTGATCCTGGTTCACGCACCTCAATCCATGCAGGGCTTTTCAGAAAGTCAGCGCGCGTGACAGAATGAGATTAATACACTGTTTTTGCTCAAAACTCACTCTACTGTGACCTAATGCAGATATTTTATGTAATAAACTGACGCATTATAAATGTATTATGAGATAGAACGCAGAAGTTTACAGTCATCGTAATGTGGGAATTATGATCACGCAATATTGACTGATGGATCGGCAGAGAATCATCTTTCTGCGAGTCATTAAGAAATTATGGTTCTAGTCTATTTATAGAAATATGAGGTAAACGTGTGAATACATGTGCACACATTTGAGTAAAAATTTGTATGTTGTGAAGTGAAGCGCTGATCAAAAATAAATGGAAGCAAACTCGATTGAATATGTACAGGTTTGTGTCGTTCTATTCAAAATATCATTAACTCACGATTGATTTTGCATTCCTGGCAGAAATAAGAAGTATTGACTTGTACATATTAAAATATATAAAAGAATAAGTGAGCATATTACCTTTTATTGTGCTTTAAATGAGTAAAAGTTCTTACTGACGAATGGGCAAAACCTCGGATAGTGGCAAATAAAAAAAAATAATGTAAAATTTGACATTTTAGTGGGTCTCTTCTGTAAATCAGGGGAAAATGTATGATATTTATTTTTTTCTCGGAAAAACAAAAACAAAATTGCAATTAAATTAAACAGAATTTTTTTTTTTTTAAACAACAATTTAAAGCAATATTACACTTTTTGTTTTTATGCTTAAACCCTTTTTCGTCTTTGACCCATATATATATATATTATTTTATTTTATTTTATTTTTTTGTCCTAAGGTCCTGCAGGTGGTGCTGTCTGAGGTGCAGGACCTGATCGGAGACCCTCATGCGAGTGCCAGCCCACTGCTATGCCTCTCTCAAACTCCCAGCATACATTTCCTTCAGCCAATCACAGTGCAGATTCCTCTTCCACCTGGAGTGACTGGTATTGCATCACATTTACTCTTCACTTCTTTCTAGGAAACGGTTTCATTGTTAAACCGAGGAAAACTTGAAATCGCATCATATGACCCCTTTAAACTTGTTAGATAACTTGTCACATAAAACTGACTGAAAAGTGTGCGTGTACTTTTTTTTTTTTTAGAATAAATGCCACATACTTTGATATTTTTATGTAATGCCGGGATTCCCAAACCTTTTTTGTCAGCTGAACCCCTTAGATGTAAAATATTTATTTAAATTATTATTAAAAGATTTTAAGTTAATTTTCAATAATTTAATGGCACATTCGCATGTTTTCTGATGTTGGTTAATGGTCACATGAAGTGAAAGTAAATAGATCAAATATTCAATCTTTTTAGTAAGAGTTTTTATTTTGAATTTGTAGCTGGACTAAAGTGGACTCAAACCTCTTTTTAATTGTAATAGTGTCTCAGTTCACATTATATTCGCACTAGAGTTTTAGGAATTAAACTGAATAACAATAATAATAATAATAATGATGATGATAGTAATAATTATTATTATGATTTAACTCTAATTATAAAAATGAAGACAGATATATATTACTATATATTTCTGTAAATTATAATTTTAGTATGCTATTTGACTGCCATTTTAATTTATCGAACAGAACAGTATGTACTGCAGATGCATGTTTTAGGTTTGTGTCTGTGTGTGTTCAGGACACATGGTGGACATGTCCCGTTTGCACCTGATGCACGGCGACCCCACGGCCCACACCTGGACTGACATCACCGCTCAGGTGTCGCTTTATGTCACGCACATCTACGCGGTCTTCTCCATCACACACTTCTCATGGTGAGCGTCTATAAACACACACATAAGCGAAACAGTGTGTATTGCAGATGGATGTTTTAGTTTTAGGTTTGTGCGTGTGTTTGTGTGTGTTTAGGACAGATGGTGGACATGTCCCATTTGCACC
The DNA here is from genome assembly GCF_001515625.1 of Sinocyclocheilus rhinocerous. Taxonomy (NCBI): domain Eukaryota; kingdom Metazoa; phylum Chordata; class Actinopteri; order Cypriniformes; family Cyprinidae; genus Sinocyclocheilus; species Sinocyclocheilus rhinocerous. The sequence goes on along the minus strand of NW_015641041.1, from coordinate 896,790 downwards.
TAATGCACGGTGACCCCACGGCCCACACCTGGACTGACATCACCGCTCAGGTGTCGCTTTATGTCACGCACATCTACGCGGTCTTCTCCATCACACACTTCTCATGGTGAGCGTCTATAAACACACACATAAGCGCGAACCCATACAGTCTGTCATATATATGTGTGTGTGTGTGTGTGTGTGTTCAGGTACTGGTTGTGGTACACCACTCACAGGTGTGTTAGTGGTGTCGTCAGGAAGATGTATCATCGCTTGAAACAGTTCCGGATTCGATTCCTGGCGCTACAGAAAAAAAACGACCCAGAGCAGGTTCTGCTGCAGTGCCTGCCGTCGGACAAGGTGAGTGTGTGTGTGTAGTCAAGCTGAAGTGTAATTTCTGTGCCGCTATTATGCTAAGAGGTTGTGGGTCGATGCTCGGGAGTTGATATAATATTCATCTGCCAGGTGTTCACAATCTTCAGGAAGTCAACCTATGAACTTATTCATAGGTATAGGCTTTGTATATTGATGTAGGACTTTAATGCCGAAATGAGACACTTCTGGTCTCTCTTTAGGCTGAGAGCAGGTTGGCGTCTCTGTCGGAGCAGTATGAGGGTCCTCAGCCGTCTGAGTTGTGCGTCCTGCTGGAGGGAGAGCAGTTTTTTGCTGGTTTTGAGAGAGGCATTGACATCAGCGCAGGTGGACACACACACATAAAACAAAAAACACTACAGCCTACTATAAAGTCACAATAATAGCTCAAGTTTGTTTAGCGGAATGTAATTGGAATGTGTTTCCTCAGACCGTCCGGACTGTAAAGATGGCAGACTCTCATTCACCTTTTACTCTCACCTGAAGAACATTAAAGAGGTGCACGTGTGCCCGACCCACCCACAGCAGGGCACCGTGAGAGGACAGGTGAGACGGGCACGGGACACGAGGCGTTCAGGGGTCACAGTTTTTGGATCAGCCCAGTATTTCAAGTCAAATGTAATGTAATAAGATGTGTGTCCTTCTAGGTGTCATTTTACAGGGGTGAAGTGCCCAATGATCTTCCAGAGGAAGTGGCGAGTAAAAGAAAAGGTCATGACAACCAGTGGATGGCGACGCTTCCTCTACGGATTGCTGTGAGCGATCTCGAAGATCTAGAAAATTATGCCTCTTTCCCAAACCACAACCACAATGCTATGTTGTGTATTATAAGATTTCGCTCTTAAGTCTTGATCCTAAATGTAATGCTCAGCGAAAATATATAGTTTAAAATACAATTATTATATTTATACATAATATTTCTTTTCTTTTCTATTTTCTATATCTATACATACAGTATATTTTAAAGGATGCAATGCTTAGTGAAAATGTATGATTAAATATTTACATTAATAATATATTTAGAATTACATTAATAATATATAAATCTATTTGTAGTTTAATATATTATTATATATTATATATTATTCTTATAT
>NW_015641041.1:882071-894527 GCF_001515625.1 Sinocyclocheilus rhinocerous | reverse complement strand
ATTCTTATATTATATTATATACACATTTATATTTTTTAATATTTTGTACATATAAATATACTGAAACAAACACACACACACACACACACACACACACGTATGTCTCAGTATTTAGTTTTTATATTATAAAATTATATTTTTATATATAATAATAATTCATATTATATTATTATAATATAAATGTGTATTTTAAAATATTATAATAGTATAACAAAGTATACGTGACCCTGGAGCACAAAACCAGTCTTGAGTCGCTGGGGTATATTAAAAACACATTGTATGGGTCAAAATTATCGATTTTTCTTTTATGCCAAAAATCAGTAAAAGTAAAGATCATGTTCCATGAAGATATTTTGTAAATTTGCTACAGTAAATATATCAAAACTTAATTTTTGATTAGTAATATGCATTGCTAAGAACTTCATTTGGACAACTTTAAAGGAGATTTTCTCAATATTTTGATTTAGATTTTTTTTGTACTCTCAGATTCCAGATTTTCAAATAGTTGTATCTCGGCCAAATATTGTCCTATCCTAACAAACTATATATCACGCTTATTTATTCAGCTTTCAGATGATGTGTGAATGTAAATTTCGAAAAATTGACACTTATGACTGGTTTTGTGGTCCAGGGTCACATATTTGTATTTTTATGTACTTAAATATTAAGTATTCATTCAGTATGTGTAAGAATTCATAGAAAATAGTTCAAATTAAAATGCACAAATTAAAGTGCTTATTAGCAGCCTGCTAATGTCAGACCGCTAATGTATTAAAATCCTCCTTGACCGATTGTCAGGTTTCTTGTGTGCAAATTGTGTGGAATGTCTGCTATATGTGACTATTAACTGAGCTGAATTCAAATCAGTTGCTTATTAAGTTTCCTTTTGGTTAGGATGCTGCCTATGTAGACAGTAGACAGTGAGACAGCTCACTAGTGTTAGGAACACAGCCCATGAAAAATATCTCAAGTTCAAATCACATATTTTTTTCAGTTTGTGTAGCATTTCAGTCTATAATGTAACCTCTGACAGATGAATAAGTATTGTTTTATCATAAACACACACAGAACGCTGACTGTGATGGGAGCATCTCCGGCGAGCTGAACCTGGGCGACCCAGAGAGCGGCTACCTGACACAGACCAACCTGCTGTCCATCTCCTTACGCATTAACCAAGAGTGGCAGAATATCGGCATCAACCTGGGCATCAGCTACGACCAGCTGGAACGCATCCGGAACCAGCACAGGTGAGCACCAGATCAGAGCCAGCAGATGGCGCTGTTAATGTCTGCTGAGAGGCCAACAGCACATTCAGTCTTTATTACAGGACTGATTTACTACAGATTTTACAGCACATGTGATCTCCAGATCCACTTAACAATTCCTGTGGCATTCAATGATGCAATCAGATTTCAACAGGGCAAGTAGCAACAGATTAGACGTAAATTGTATTATAAATTTTTCCACCAAAATAGGTCGTTACAGTATTCACATTTATTGCATCTTGTAACATTCGTTATTTCTGAATACTGACTCATTGAATGTTAATTACAGTCCAGGAATTATTATCAAGCCAGATCAGTATGACCTCATTCATTTTCAAGAGCTTTTAATAACAGAACCAAGAATCTTAAAGGGATAGTTCACCTTCAGTTGCTGGTCCCCATTGACTTGCATAGTATTTTTTTTTCCCATACTATGGAAGTCAATGGGGACCAGCAACTGAAGGTGAACTATCCCTTTAAGATCAGATTTTCCAGCACAGATGTGTTTGCGCTGGTGTAAAATCACTTGTAATTTCTGGGAAATGCTTACAGAGAGGGAGAGGCAGTGTGACAGGGAGTGATGGAGGACTGAAATTAAGACAGCAGTGGTTTTATGAGGGGAATCTGAGTGTTTTGTGTTAATGGCTCAGCCATCTGGGACACTGCAGGAGACGGTACACACTCACACGCATGCATGCACGCTCAGTTTGTCAAGCCCTCCACGTCCTGTTCTGTAGTCTGTTCGTCTTTTTGTCTTTAAACCCCAGTGTCTCTTAGTTCAAGTTACATCTCAATAAACGTGTTCTATTATTAAGGAGCAACATAGCAGACAAAACTGAATAAATTATGAAAAACTAAGTAAGTTCTGAAATGTTTCAATGAAATAAAAATACGAAAATGTCAGTCACAAAATGCATGTATTTATTTCAAGGACATTTCTGATCATTTTTCATTTTAAAGCATATTTTATGCCACATTTTATGTCATTTTTCATTTTACATTAATAATATTATGCCTTATTAATTTAGGCATGCATTTAATTTAAATTTTTATTTATTTAAGACATTTTATCCCCAATTCTCATTACTCTAATTCAGATTATTCTCTTTTACTATTCCCATTATTTTAGATGGGAATAATAATAGTAATAATAATAATATAAATGTTATTTTAGTATTTTTGAGATACTATTATAGTTATAATATTTTCAATTGGGGTTTATTTTCATATTTTATACTTTTTAATTTTAGCTAAACGTTGTAAAAATTTTGTTGCGTTTCTGTTTTTATTTTATATATATATATATATATATATATACGTATATACTATATATTTTATTAATTTTTATTTTCATTTTAGTTTTAGTTATTTTACTACATCAAAATGAGAAATGTTTCCTTGGCAACTATCTGAAAATTAGTTTAAGATTTGTATTTTATTTTATTTTGTATTTCTGTTATTGTTTATTTTATTTCAAGTAATGAAAATGCTTTTTATGATTTTAGTTTTAGTTAACGATAATGACCCTGATGAGAATGCAGTTTTTTTTTTTTTTTGGATTACATCAATACAATTGAGTTAAAGGTGTTATGAAATCAATTCAAAAATGTGATATTTAGACTCGTTTAATTTTATTTTTATTTATTTATTGCAACATTTCATTATATATTATTTATTATTTTTTGTTATTTATCTATTATTGATTTAATTATATAATATATTTAATTTAGTTAATTATATCTCTGTATACTTTAATTATGACAAAAATGTACAGTAATGGGAGACAGATCAGTTTAGTAACAGTAATAGTAAAAAAAATAAAAAATAAACTGGCATCTCCCTGTGTTTGTTTTGTCAGGGACAACTTTGGGGCCCAGGTATTGGCGATGCTCTTTCATTGGGCGAGAGGGCAACAGGGGGCGGGGCCAGGGGCGGTGCAACAGCTGATGAAAGCGCTGGTGGACAGTGGTAGGCGGGACTTGGCGGAGGAAGTAGAGGACATAGTGACTCTGGGGAAGAGGAAGTATGAAGAATCGCTAAAGAGAGTCGGACTGCAGACACCAGCGAGCTCTGCAGACCCTCAGTCCAGCTGACACACACTCACACCATTAGGATGATTGTGCTGCTGAGAGCGGCTGCCAACATCATGACATATAAACTCCCACCAGCAGCACTGCACACCAACACAGTGACACACATGGACATACAGTACAGAGTCTCATCTCACAGGACAGTCTCTGGGTCTCAGAGCAGCTGTCTGTCTGAATGATGTCTCCATTAGACGCCTGTCTCTCTCTCCTGTGCCTCTCGAACTCACAGTGTCCAGCAGATGTATTTTATTTGTAGTGAGACACAATGCTGCACATTTACACTGAGCCAAATGAGCCATGAGTATTTGTTACATGTTTTTTTTTAGTGTTTTAACCAAGAAACAATCAAAATGTTTTTTTTTTATGTATATGGTGAATCCCAAGCAGCCTCTCAAAAAGGGTCATATTTCATATTTTTGGTGTGTGTGTGTGTATATATAGTTAGACAGATAGATATATAATAATAATTAATTAAATATAACTTATTTATATTTAATTATTAAAATAAATATTACATATGAAATCATTGAAAAAAAATGGGCTTATATAACAATACAGTTGTACTTTAAAAAAATTTAAAATAATAAAGCAGTATATTAAATAGATACCATCATGAGATACACGTTGTGCAATTTAATAATAAAAATAAAACTGCATTCTCCATAAGAAAGTTTTACAGCTCATATAGTTTTACAATTCAAATTTAAAAATATATACCCGCGCACACATACCCATATGTAATTTTCATGGTTATGAGAATGCTGTGTTACTATATGTAAGATAGAAGTTGGGAGTAAAAGGTGCTTATTTGTCATGAAATTATGAAAAAAAAAAGTACAATGCAAAAATCCCAAGGGACATAAAAATAGGCTTGATCTTATCTTTATGCAAAATCAAAATCATTTTGTAGTGCAGTATGACCAGGACATGTTCTTGACAGATCTCGTGACGTTCATCCCAGCACAGCATTATGAACATCTGCACAATCCAAATTACATGATTAAATTATTAAATCAGTGATGTTCATTCTCCTGTTCTCTTTCCCAAAAGTGGGGAATATTCCTCGATCCAAAGGGCGCTCCATCCTTCCATGTGTTTTAACTCAAGGTCACCGTTGCGTCACGCCGATGACGTCAGTACGGTTTTTTTTTTTTTTACGCCGATGACGTCAGTACGCTTTTTTTTGGTTTGTTTACCTTTGCTTAAAAAGCAGAAAAAAATCTGACGGCGCCGTAACCGACAGCACGCGCCAGCAGGCGGCGACCGAAACACTGACTTTCTCCCGTCCTCTCCTCCTCCTCCTCCTCCTGTCGTGTCGTGCTTTTACTCCCTTCTTTTCCTCCAAACACACACGAACGCGAGTAACACCGGCAGCTTTAACTATTATCACACCGTCACCGGAGGAAGAACATCACATGAAGCCATAATAAACCCGGAGTAACGGGACAAAACTGCAGGATCCGGTATGTAACGCGGTTAAGCGATTATTCTTTGCCGAGCATTTGTATCATATTAATATTGACATTTGTTTTGCGTGAGGAAACTGTTAAAATGATCTGATCGGTCACCGTGGTAAAGATTATGTCAGTCAGCAGAATAAACAGAAATAACGGTACAGCGGTTCATATAATGTGATTCGGCGGATCGTTTCCCGTTATGTGGCAAAACACGATTCCCCATCGCGAGAAGGCGTCTAAAATCAACCGTGACGGATCAAACCGGCAAACGGTAATTAGCGCGTCTTTGACAGCTTCGTTCATTCTAACGGTCGCGTTCCGCGCGCGAACATCTGTTTCGCTTCATACAGCGGCACGCGTTCCGTCTGCGCGTTTCTGCACCGCCCCGTCCGTTAGTCAGTCGGGTTTGATCCCCGCGGGAATAACCGGCCCCATGGAATCCGACCCAGGGCCATTAAAGACGGACGTTATGTCTGTGAGGATCTGCAGCGGATCATCAGCAACATCAGGGCGCTGCGGCGCGCGCTCGTGAGCCTCTCGTGGATTTGAACGGTTTTCAAATCCACGAATATTTCATATATATTGTATATATAATATATATTTCTTCTCTCTTCTGCATATTCTAGCAGTTTGTTTTCCAGCGATTAAGTAATTGCGTCCTTGGACTAAAATCAAACAACCTTTACAAAAAAGTACTACAGAATCATGGTATTTTGGACACGTTACCCTGAAATACCATGTAAATGCCATAATACATGAATTTTAGTACCGTGGTGTATTTCAAAATACCATAGTATTAGCATTTTGAACACCATAGCAAGGTAATACCTTGTTTTTTTTATGCTGATACTCTGGAGTACCATGTAAATACCATGACATTGCATTATTACAATAATCATATACCATGGGATTTAAATGTTACTATATTCTGCTTCAAAGAATACTGTGGTACTGACACTGTACCATGCTTTAAAAACACGGTATACCATAGTGCTTTCTTTGTAGGTTGCTTCAAATCGTCAAGAAAGACTAATCTTTACCTTTACGATGTGTGTCTTTCAAGCACAATCTGGTCTCAGGTGAACTTTAGTGTAAGTTAAACGACCGCTGGCAGGGCAAAGGTGAACGATAACTAGTTAAGAAGAGCAGAACACCTTGCAGATAACAGATTTCTTGTAAGTTGTCCTTCAGTCATAGTCATATGAAGATTTTCCCGTACTGTCTCACTCAAATAATAGAATACATTTTAAAATAATTTAAATAATGTTGTTTCATTTTCACTGTGCCTATGTAATTTAATTTAAATACAACTCTGTGTTCACACACACACACACACACACACACACCCTTCTTTAAACTCTTACCGGCTTAATAGTGAGCAGAGTGAGAGAAAGAGAGAGTGAAACTACATACGGTCTGAACACACACACACACACACACACACACACTGGTGAGAGTACTGTACATCAGTTAAAATAAAATAATAAAATAAAAATAATAAAATAAAATATTTATATTTCATTTTATATATGTATGCATGTATGTATTTATTACCATTACCTTTTTTTCTCTCTTATGAAACTGATGCATTTTAGTGAATTCATTCATTTCGACTGTTCATTTCTATAAACCTGTTCAAGACTCAATTAACTGATCTTTTGATTCATCACTTAAAAATGTTTTTGCAGAAGCCATGCACAGAATAAAATGTATAAAATGCATAAAAATGTATCATGGTTTCCACAGAAATATGAAGCCGCACAACTGTTTTCAACACTGATAATAATAAGAAATATTTCTTGAGCAGCAAATCAGCAAATTAGAATGATTTCAACAAACAGGATCAACAAAACTGTTAACAGCATAATATTCCAAATAATATTAATTTTAACAATATTGTTCCCATCTCACAGATTTAGTCCTAAACAAAATAACTTCTGAAAGTCAAATGATTTACAAATGAGTTTAAGCAAACCATTAAAAATTAGACATTAAGATCCCTCTAATAACTGACTATAGTCTTTATGTTATTAATATTTGTCTGCTCCTGATGCATCTCAGTATCACTGTAATATTTGCTCACTGGGATGCTGATATTTATTTATCTGTGTTTGTTTTTTTCCTTACAGTAGCAGCTAAATGCAGTATATGGTTGTTCAATTTCACTCTCTGTCATGCGTGGTGATTAGAACCAAGCACAGCTGGACTATTCTGGGTTTGAAGCACAATGTAAAACCTCCTGAGATCAGACACACAGCGCTCAGACTGAAACCATGACAACAGGCCTGCCGAGACCCAGATGAGACGGTACGACAGATAGAAATACTGTAAATAAATGGAGCCGCTACAACATCTGTTATCAGAGTCAGATGAATGACGGGTGCGGTTTGGTCAGAGGTGCATTCAGGAACCGTCAACAGCTGGAAAAACCAGGTCACAGCAGCTTAAAGGAATAATTCATTATTATTCAGCAAGGATGCATTCAACTGATCACATATCATAATTTCCACAAAAACATTAGTCAGTACAACTCAACATTGATGATAATCAGAAATGTTTCTTGAGCAGCAAAGCAGCATATTAGAATGATTTCTGAAGGATCATGTGACACTGAAGACTAGAGTAATGATGCTGAAAATTCAGCTTTGCATCACAGAAATAAATTACTTTTTAAAATACATTCAAATAGAAAACAGTTATTTTAGACTGTAATAATATTTCACATTATTACCTTTTTTTACTGTATTTTTGATCAAATAAATGCAGCCTTGGTGAGCAGAAGAGACTTATTTCAAAAACATTACAAATTCTTAACAACCTGAAACTTGACAACAGTAGTGTATATATTTTCAGAATCAAATAGTGTATTTTTATGACTTTAGGAGGTTCAGAATGTAATTTTATGGTGTGTTTTTTTGTAGAGCTTTATAATATAAATCAGTATCATTTTTATTCTATGGACAAGAAATGTTCTTCTAAACTCCTATGGAATGACATGAGGGATGACTTTCCATTTTAGGCTGTTTTTAAGAGCTTGTTTCTTTACAAGCTCTAACTATCTTAAAGGGGTCATATGATGCTGCTAAAAAGAACATTATGTTGTGTATTTGGTGTAATGCAATGTGTTTATGCGGTTTAAGGTTCAAAAAACACATTATTTTCCACATAATGTACATTATTGTTGCTCCCACATGCAACCACATGTGACGACCCCGGGCTGGACTCCGCTTCATCCACGGTGAAAGCTGATCCGGTGATCCACAGCGCGAAGTTGTAGTATTTCCTCAGCGACCAGCACGGATCAGCTTCTTAACTTTTATAAAGAATATCTCTTTGGATTTGAGACTTTAGTCTTTGCAACTTTACAGATCTTCTTTATGCACCAAGAGCTTGTAACACTCCAAAGAGAAAGGAAAAATTGAAATCGCTTCATATGACTCCTTTAACCGAGATGATCAACCAGGTTGAAACCATTGGTAGATCAGCTGATGATCATAAATTTCAGACTAGAATTATTTTCCAGCAGGGCTTTTCCAGAAAGAAACGGTGGCGTGTCCAGAATGACTGATTGTGAAGTTCTTGGCTTCAGCAGCTGCTTGTGATCTCAGGTCGGCTTCACCTACTTTCTTCTCCTCCTCCTCTCCCTCCGTCTTTTCTCTCCTCCCACCCAGCTGTCTCCCATTACAGCTCCCTCTTCTCTCTCTCTTTACACTCCTCCATCCTCACTGATTCTTGCATCCCTCCATTTGGCAAAAAAACAATCGTGTCTTAGGACATCAATGTGTCGTCACGAGCCGTAGGGTTTAATTTGGATTTGTCTGTGCATGTTTTTTTTACTCTCATAGATTTTGTTACCATTGCCATGCATTATAAGATTGATAGACTGCAACGGTTGGACTTAAAAATCATAATTTGTGTTCTACTGAAGAAACAAAGTCACCTACATCTTGGATGCCCTGGGGGTAAGCAGATAAACATCAAATTTTCATTTTTGGATGAACTATCCCTTTAATGGATGTATTTTATAGTTGACCTATGTGTTTATGGTTTTCCTTACAGAAAAGTACCACAGTAAAATCCCCCCAATATTTTATTTTTTTTGGAAATAGTACTACAGTAATACAATGGTATAGTTTTGTTTTTTGGACATTTTTGGTGTTTTTGTGTAGTAAAATTCATGCTTGGGGTCGTTAAGAATTATTTACTTTTTAAAGAAGTCTATTCTGCTCACCAAAGCTGCATTTATTTGATCAAAAATATAGTAAAAATGGTGAAATATTATTACAATTTCAAATAACTTTTATATTTTAATGCATTTTAAAATGTAATTTATTTCTGTGATGCAAAGCTGAATTTTCAGCATCATTACTCCAGTCTTCAGCGTCACATGATCCTTCAGAAATCATTCTAATATGCTGATTCTTATTATTAGCAATGCTGAAAACAGTTGTGCTGCTTCATATTTTTGTGAAAACTGATTTTTGTGAAATTTTGTAACATTATAAATAATTTTACTGATCACTTTAATGCATACTTGCTGAATAAAAGTGTTAGTTTCTTTTAAAAAAATCCCCAAACTTTTGAACAGTAGCGTATGTAAGACAAAAATATGAGTGATGAATGTCTTACTATTTGACTGTTAGTCAGCACAGGTGTGTGTATGAACATATTAGCGCTGTACGTTTACATTCACACACACATAAACGGCGGGCCTGATATCTGCTGTAAGACATGTGGAAATCTCTGGCTCTCAATCATAGGATTTTCAAAGCCCTTTTCAGTCCATTTCCATGGAAACTATCTCAATTCTGTTGTGTAGAAATATTCAGACTCGCCCTTGCTGGAGAAGCATGAAGATCAGAGCAGCATTAGGTGGTTGGCGTTGATATCATGCGGCGAGTGCTTTATTGTCGGTTTTAAAGAGCACACGCATATTTTCTGGTGCATGCTGGGTGCTCATTCATTGACATTATTTTCTCCTCAGTGGCATTAAACGTCTTTAAAGTGCAATAGTTGTTTAGGTGCTTACGGTGGTAGCAAGATAACTGCTATTTGGTTGGTCAGTTTGGGTCAGTTATGCGCTGTTGAGTCTGAGGTCTAGGTATGTGAGACTAGTTCCTGATTTGATTTGATTGTGCTGATTTTTAGACACAGACAGAAAGATATCTTGTCTTCAGTCTTGTCCTGCTGTCACAAGACCAAACCACTGATAACACAAACACATCATTCTCAGCTTCTTCTGTTCCTCTATGGACTGAAACTGAAAGCTGAACAGTAAACGTTCATTGCTCAGATGTTGCTCTTTCTTTGCTCGGGAGACTTGATAGACTATTTATTTGAAGTATCTACTTTTTCTCAGATGTTTCTCATGTTTCATATACTAAAGTTGATGACATGCACAAAAAGTATAGAGCAGGGTTATTTTAGTATTATTAATATACTAATATAGCATTTATTCATATTTTGAATTAGCTTTTTGATATTTTAATATTTTTGTGTTTTGACATTTTTATTAGTTGTTTTTAATATTTCTGTTTAGCTTTAATTTATTACATTTATTATTTGTAGTTTTAGTAATTTTAGTACTTCAGCTTAAACTTAAATATTTCAGCTAGTTTCCAAGTCAACGTTTAACATTTTTAAAAGTTTTTTTATCTAGTATTTATATTTTATTTTATTTCAATTACTGATTTTTAAATATAATATTCTATTATTTATTAATATTTCGAATGAGCACTTAAAATGAATTTTCATTTTCATTTTACCTTACGTTTTTGTTGCATGCTTTTGTCATTTTATTAGTTGTTTTTAATATTTTTATTATTTAACTTTATTTTATTCCAGTTTATTATTATTTTTAGTTTGAGTAATTTTGGAATTTAAGCTTAAACTTGTTTATTTCAGGCAACATTTCACATTGTAAAAAGTTTCTTAAAAGTTTATTTTTTATTTGATATGTATATTTTATTTCAGCCTTATGTCAATTACCTAAATATATTTATATAACATTATATTATTTATTAATATATTGAATTAACTTACATTTTTATTTTAATTTTAGATAAAGTTTTAGTAATTTTGTAATTGACATTTTTTTTAGGTTTTTATTATTTCTATTTAGCTTAATTTGATTTCAGTTTATTATTACAGTCATTTTAGTACTTCAGCTTATACTTATTTACTTCAGTTAGTTGCCATGTTTTGTAGAATTTTTTTTAAAATCTTATATTCATATTTTATTTTATTTCTACTTTATTTCAATTATCGATTTGTAAATGTTTTAGCTTCAGTTGTAGTGTTCCTTATTAATAAATTGAACTGAAATGTGGATAGTAGCTCAGATCATTTGATCTTGTGAATTTGATGAGAAATATCTGAGGTCATATTGAGATCTTTGAGATCAATTTGAGACATTGAGATCTTTACAGGAGAGATGTACTGGACTCTTTTCTCAGGAGAAACATCTGAAAAGCAGGAGATTTTCAAATCCCCCCCAAAAAGTTTTGTAAGATTTATTCTTCTATCATTGTTGCTTGACCTTCATGAGCCTCAGAGATTCTGCAAAATATATGACATATCTGTGTTATTCACTGAGAGTAGGAACATTGTGCCAGTCAAAACAGACCTGATGTTCTCTCGGACGAAGAGAAAGATAATGAGAGTAGGATGGAACAATAATAGTCCTGCTGAAAGCACCATAAGATTTCAAGCTGGTCCAGACTGGTTAGTGTTGGTTAGTGCTGATCTAACAGGCTATATTTCTGGGTCTATGGTAACTCTCTCTGAGTGAAGGAAAAAGAGGAAACCAGATAGAGAAAATGCAGAATTGAAGGTAGAGGAGTCCAGTCCAGTCAGCAGAAATCAGGAAACGCATGAGTGGAGGGCAGGACGAAGAGAGGGAGGGGACAGAGCGAGAGAGACGTTCTGATTGGCTGAACGGAGGGGAGGAACGAGGGAGAAAGTCTGACCGCCTTTAAGTCGTTCAAATTCCACATACGATTAGCAGGAAACACACACACATGTTCCTCTCAAACTCCTCCTGACCTTCTGCCTGTTTATCACGAAGATTATGACCATCACTTCAGTGCTGAATATAGAGAATGGTTTGGGAAGTTGGTCATGTGTTTAATGGAACATGCTTTAAGATCCTGGCATAATTCTTGTAGCTTTAATTCTACACATTAAGGAAAGTTTCGACAGCAACAGGAAAGTTAAACAACGTTTCTGTAACCGCACTAGTTTGAAGTGCTGCCACCAAAGAGATTGCAAAAGTGCTTTCCATCAGGAACAGTGTCAACAAAACATACATATTGTCATTATTTATCACTTTAATGTACATTTGCATAACATACTGTATGTATATTGTATATATAAAACCTATTTCAGTTAGTTGTCAAAGCATTTCTAATTTAGATTTTAGGTTTTTCTATCTAATTATTTATATTGAGTAATATTAATTATTAATAATAGTATTAATAATATTATTTATGTATTCATTTTATTTATATTAATATTATTTATATAGAGCACAAAATATCTGTTTAAAAAATGTCATGTGCTATTTTAGTATTACTTATATACTATTACAGTATTTAATAATATTTTGAATTAATATAATAATAATAATATTTTGAATATGTTATT
>NW_015641041.1:879188-880789 GCF_001515625.1 Sinocyclocheilus rhinocerous | reverse complement strand
TTTATATTTCCATTTTCTTTAGTATTTCTATATAGCTCTAATGTTTTTTATTATCTTAGTACTTCAACTTTAACTTCTTTCAGCTGTCAAAGCATTTCTAATATTTTTTATTTTTTTTAATTATTCATCTAATATTTATATCTGTTTATATATATATTAATATATATAAATATATATATATTAATATTACTATTATATAATTAATAATATTAATTATTATTACTGTATTTATTTATTTAGTTATTATCTTAATAATTAATAATTTTGTAATAATTATATTATTTTTTATTAATAATAATAATAATTGAATCTTATTTCAGTTAGATGTTAGCTTTTCCAGTTTTTCATTCGTTTTAAATAGTCAACATGAAAACAGAACTGACTCGATTTTCTCTCTTACTCCATTTTTCTGTTCTTATTGTGGACAGTATGTGCTTGTTCTTTCCAATAAAGCAAATGTTTGTCTTCATAATGTTTCAATGTTACTCTGAAATGACTTTTTTTTTATGTCTGGCCTCTTATTTTTCTACCTCTTCTCATTTAGAGACCATTTATCATCATCCCGTTAATTCCCAAAGGATGAAGTTCTGCCCTGCATGTTGTGTTTCAATCAGAAATGATATATTACAAAAGTAAATATAGTTTAAAATAGAGTTGACACCAATTTGACAAAAAAACAACTTATCTGTGAGACAGACAGACATGATAGGAGCCGCTCGCTGTGCGTGCCGTGAATCAGACGGCATGAGCCCGAGGAACTATTTTAAACTTACTGTGCATCCGGCAAAATGCGATAGGAATAAAAATAAGACATCGAGAGATGAGGTGAGAGGAGCAGATGAGGAAAGAAAGGAAAGAGTGAATCCAGTGTGAGGAATTTCTGGAGTCAAACAGTGAGAGATGACACCTGGATCAGAAACACACTAATGTCCCCTCTCTCTCTCTCTCTCTCTGTGTGTCTTTCAGAGATCTGCCAGAGGACGGTGAATAAACTGAGATCCTTAAACACACACACACACACACACACTGAAGACGTACAGGGAGCCAGATAAATGGCTGACAAACAGATCAGGTGAGTTTGAAATTTCAAGTATCACTACTTGGACTTGGTGTTGAACTCTTTTGACCCCAGAACACCCTAGCAACCACTCCGAACACCTTAGCAACAGCATACTAAAGCCCTAGGCGGGACTGATCGGCGTTACCTGCGTGTTTCCCATCGATCTGGCCAAAACCCGCCTTCAGAACCAGCAGAATGGATCCCGCCTATATACCAGCATGTGAGTGTTCAAACAGACGAGTGGGTTCAGTTCATTAGATTCACTTGTGCATCATATATACTGTGCTCTGCAGGTCAGACTGCCTTATTAAGACCATCCGCTCAGAAGGATACTTCGGCATGTACAGAGGTATGTCAGTAGACTAGTTAATTGTCAACTAAGAGAATATTTTGTGAATGTCATTGAGAATGTATGTTTTTCTCTCTCTCAGGTGCAGCGGTGAACTTAACTCTCGTCACTCCAGAAAAGGCCATCAAGCTTGCGGCAAATGATTTCTTCAGATATCACCTCTCTAAGGACGGGTGAGACATAAACACACAC